>NC_142928.1:66458252-66463252 GCF_046866305.1 Octopus bimaculoides
AAGACACCTCCGAAAGGAGGGGCCCCGCCACGTCAAAACGGTAGAAGAGTAGGGGCCAAAACCGGACGTGGTTCCTCCTGATGATGTCTTGAGCTAACTGGATCCTATAAAGGAGCTGTTGTGGTAGCAGACCACGAAACATGGTTGAAATTCCTGCTTTATTTAAAAGCAGCAGAAATATAACAAAAGACTGTTACTCTGAGTTTCACGTTCCCGGGAACGTGAAACTCAGAATAACAGTCTTTTGTTATATTTCTGGTGCTTTTAAATAAAGTATATATATATATATGTGTATATATATGTATATATATTTGAATATATTTATATATATATATATATATATATATATATATATATATATATATATATATATATGTATGTATATATATGTATATATATTTATGTATGTATATAGATATATATGTGTGTGTGTATATATATATATGCGTATATATATATATATATATATATATATATATATATATATATATGTATATATATATATATATATATATATATATATATATATATATATATATATATATATATATATGTATATATCTGTGATGGACTGGCATCCTGTCCAGCTGGGGGGGGGCACACATGCGTCATAGAAACCAGGAAACTAGGTCCATGAGCCTGGCTAGGCTTTAAAAGGGCGCATAAATAAAATAAAAATAAATATGTATATGTATATATAGCTATCTATGTATATATGTATATATATAAATATATGTATATATGTATATATATATATGTGTGTGTGTATATATATATATATATATATATATATATATATATATATGTATATATATATGCATATATATATATGTATATATATATGTACATATATATGTATACATATATGTATATATATGTATATATGTATGCATGTATGTGTGGGGGGATAGATATATATGTGTATGTCCCCTTCACATGTGGTAACTGACTGTTGACTATTTTGGTATGCATGTGCAGCCATCTGTGTATGTGCATCTGAGCACACATAGCTTTGTTTTTGTATCCATGCATATCTGCGTATGGTAATGTATACATGCATAGGCATGTATACTGGAGTTTTTATAACTATTTATATGATTTTATATACTTTTTGTAGGCTTTTTTATGTGCCTTATATTTTTATTTTTTATTTAATTCTTATTTTTATTTGAATTGAATTTTGTAAATCTCTGAAGAGGCCTAGCAAATCATGCATGTACCCCCATTACATCATTTTCATCTACTAA
The DNA here is from genome assembly GCF_046866305.1 of Octopus bimaculoides. NCBI lineage: Eukaryota > Metazoa > Mollusca > Cephalopoda > Octopoda > Octopodidae > Octopus > Octopus bimaculoides. The sequence continues at coordinate 66,459,500 of NC_142928.1, forward strand.
TTACTCCAGCGTACGGGAGCTATAGAGATTGAATGGGGCATGCCAACACTAGGCTGAAACAGCTGTAAGATTTTGTCCCTTCTCCAATTGCTAAATGTCCTTTAGATTTGAAATCTTAATTGTTGATATGACATGGTATGTCATAAGTGTCCGTATATTGTGTTTTTTGTCAATTTATAAAATAAACAGATTAATCAACGGAATACAGTGTCTGCAAGTTGATGAGTACCTCATATTCCCCTCCATTTTCTTATTGCTATATATATATATATATATATATATATATATATATATATATACACATACATACACATATATATATATATACATGTACTTCCCAACCACATGGTTCTGGGTTCAGTCCCACTGCATGGCACCTTGAGCAAGTATCTTCTACTATAGTCTCGGGCCGACCAAAGCCTTGTGAGTGGATTTGGTAGACGGAAACTGAAAGAAGCCCGTCGCATATATATATACATATGTATGTATGTGTTTGTTGTTTGTATCTGTGTTTGTCCCCACCACTATCGTTTGACAACTAATGTTGGTGTGTTTACGTCCCTGTCATCTAGCGGTTTGGCAAAAAGAGACCGATAGAATAAGTACTAGGTTTACAAAGATTAAGTCCTGGGGTTGATTTATTCGACTAAAGGTGGTGCTCCAGCAAGGCTACAGTGAAATGACTGAAACAAATAAAAGAATATATATATACGAGGGGTTGTTGAAAAGTTCCTGGATTTAAGGGTATCGCAAAAGGCCTGGCTGGAGGCCTAACCTGCCAAGTTCTTTTACAGGGCTTAGAAAAACTGAAGGACTGCTGCAATAAGTGTGTGAATCTGAGAGGCAATATGTTGAATAAAATCATAGCATATCCTCCTGTATTTTCTTTTACCCAAAGCCAGGAACTTTTCAGCACCCCTTTGTACACACCTCCTCACTGTTTTCATCTTTCACATTTTCAGCACTATTTATAAGCTTAATATATAATCTTTCCTAAGCATGTAAAATGTTATTTGACTTTAATGATTATTGTAGCTGGTATTGATACAATCCCTCCAGCCACATGAAATGTGATTTCAACCTTACTGCATTAAACAATTCTGCAAGTTTTCCTTTAATACTAACTTCATCATTCTGATGTTATTAGACTATTAGTAGTGTTGTTCACATGAGACTCCATAATATATTATTTCTCTCTGGTTTTCATAGTGATTAACAAATATAAAGCAATTTCTCCCCAACCTCTCTGACAGGATGCTACTTTATTTCAAATAAGTTTTCCTATTGGTTGTATAGAACTCATAACTGGACCCAGTGAAATACACATTGATTTTTGCACTGTTATTATTTGTTACTCTTTTCATGTTGCAGATGACCTAGGGGTAGACCAAGAATGAGATGGTTGGGCAATATCCTTAGTTTCAGTTGTTCATGCTTGAGAATCCAGCCTGAAGGTCTAATGTTAGTTGTTTTTGACAGGACCCTATGGAGGAGGTGCCTTAGGTCTCTACCCCCATGAGCCTCTCAGGAATATTGGTAGAAAAGGTGGATAAATGAATGGATTATTGTTTAAAATGGTTAATTATATTACCATGATCTATCAATGTTTTATTATCTAATGAGAGATAAGTGTTTTAGGCATGGAAACATTGCAATATTGATGCTGGGATATGAACCACGAATCTCTTGGCTATTTGTCAGCAACCCATTTGTTTTTTTTGTCTTTTAGTCAGGAGGGAAGACAGTACCCATCACTGGGCCTTTGAGATAAGTCACAGGGAGGAAGTTATCCTCAAACCAGAGAGCTGGTCTGAATGGCTGTAACAGAGGCCACTCTGCTAAAGACGTCCAGTGTCAGGTGATGGTGTTAAACTGGATAACAGATTAAGTCCATAACCCAATTAAGCTATGACAGAATTTGAATTTAGAACACAAAGAACTGTGATAAACACTGCAAAACATGCTGCTCGACACTCTAACAATATCGTTAATTCACTGTCCTGGATTGTCACTGTTTTACCAAATTCAAAAGGATGAAAAGCAAAGTTGATCGTAGCAGTATTTGAACTCAGAGTGCAGACAAAACAAATACCATAAGGCATTCTTCGCAGCACTTTAATAACTTTACCAATTCACCTTGATATAAGAAAAAGTTTACAAAAAATCCTTCCTCTTTCTGATTATTAACTATATTGTATGGTATCTCTTTGATGTTGTAATGGGTAAGTGGAGGAATTATTGGGTTTCATGTATAAGAAGTTCATTGAGTATCTGTACAAGACGGTCCTATATTTCTCAGCTCATTCAAGTCCTCGGAACAGATACCAAATACTGTAGAAATGTTACTCACATTAGACTGGCATTCTATCAAGGGGTATATCTATGTGGTTTCATGTGAACAAATCTAAGTACCAGCTCCAAACACTCTGCCCTACCTCTAGCTTGACAGTATTAACTTTATGCTCTTCCCTTAGATTAAAAGTTGTTAATGAAATTATCTTTATCACTATGATAATCCTGAAAATGAAACAATGGTGTTTAAAATCTTCAATGATTTTGAAATTTCTTTAAGTTATTTACTGTACATTGGACCATTACAGAACATAGACCCTTATTGTACACAGACTCTGTAAGTTGAATAAGTTAAGCCAAAATTTAGATAAAATACAATCGATTTTTAAAGCATATGACAGCATAGAGATTCTAATATCATGAAAATTAATACCTGTATCAATAACAATAGTAGCTTTAATCTAAGATAAGAATTTAGAGAAAAGTTTTCAAGGATCCATAGATTTACCAGGCCTTCAATTTCTCATCATATGGTGAGAGCCTAAAATAACTTATGGTGCTTGACAACACACACACACACACACACACACACACACACACACACACACACACACACACACACACACACACACACACACACACACACACACACAGAGTCTAATATATATTCTTGGCCTGTGACTTTTAATTTTATTTCCTTAGAAAATAAAAATACAACATTGGTTACATTGATTATATAAAAATGTTTGTTTCATTAATCAATTAAAAGATTGAATTAAAAAAAAAAAAAAATTTTTTAAATAAAAAAGTCAGTGATTAGTTAGTAACATGCTTTGTAACAAGAGAAATGGTTTAGTCATCTTTATTGATTTTCACATGAACATGTCTGTTTAATAAGGAATAATTTGTGAGAAAACAGAAATATTTAAATGCAAAGCTGTTAATATTTATCAAGTAGAAAACAGTTTTTTTGGCACTAATAACCATTTCTTTGAACAATGATAATTAGTAATGAGTAGCAGACAAACTCCCAGAGAATCATTCCAACAATCCTCTTTTGAGTTTCAGTATTTTTAACCTTTTTCTGTTTATTAATGTCTTTGAGAAAGTATGAGTTTTCATTTTCTCTACATCTAAAAATGTAGATTTCTTGCTTGCTTTGGAAATGGCAATCAATAACCACTATATAGTTACTCTGAAAGAGTTACTGTAATATATATTATGAAATGGTTATGTTTTTAAGGTAAACAAAACTGTTTGCTATTTATAACTTAGTCAAAAATAACAGGAAATTTTTGTCATTTTTCTTTTCACCAAATCTTTATTTGAAGCAAAAAAAAAAAAGAAAAAAAAGGGAGAACAAGAATAATTAGCAGGTTAATAATATCATGTAACACCAATATAACAGCAGAATAACAATGGTGCTGTAACAATAACATCAACAACTGCAAGGATAACAGA
>NC_142928.1:66470752-66525752 GCF_046866305.1 Octopus bimaculoides
TAAGTACTGGGGTTGATTCAGTCAACTAAAAATTCAAGGCAGTGCCCCAACATGGCCACAGTCAGATGACTAAAACAGGTAAAAGATAAAAGATCTATCTCATTGATGCATGGCTTAGTGGTTAGGGTAATCGGCTTATGATCATGAGGTTGTGAGTTCAATTCCTGATAGTGCATTGCGTCCTTGAGCAAGACACTTTATTTCATGTTGTTCCAGTTCACTCAGCTGGCAAAAATGAGTTCCACCTGTAATTCAAAGGGCTAGCCTTGTCACAGTCTGTGTCACTCTGAATCTCCCTGAGAACTATGTTACACTTGCATGTTAATTTCACAAGGTGACTGTTCTGTTGATTGGATCAACTGGAACCCTCGTTGTCATAACTGATGGAGTGCCAGTTACCATCTCATTAAAATTGCAACATTAAATTAAATTAAATTAATTTCTAACATAGGTTTGCAGTCAGAAATTTTGGATGTAGGATCTGTCAATTATATAAACTAAAGTATTTGACTGGTATTTTGTTTTATTGAGTTCAGATGGATGAAAGACAAAGTTGAACCAAGTTGAATTTGAACTTTTTGAATTAATAGGAAATAATACATGTCTATTGTCAGTTCTATAGTATCCAACCATTTTATACTATATTCTTCACATTGTATATACCAACACTGCTGAACACAGTGAAGGGATATGCATTTGAGAACTCCTGACTTAGTGGCTTAATCAGATACAGTCGCCATGCTATTGTAAATATACAAATGACAGAGAGTTGAGCTGGTAGTCTGATAACTTTATTTTTCTCCTCCAGTTTTGGCTCTAAGAAATTTATATCATAGCTGAAAATATATGTATTTGTACTTGTTACTATCTCATCAAGTCAACAATATGTAATGTTTCATAAAACTACCTTAAGAGGATGGGAAACAGTAAAGAGCCAATAATGATAATTAATTGTCCATCAGTGACTCCATTATAACTCTTACAACTTCACCTGAAGATAAATATATCAATAGTCTTTCAACAAGACGATTCTAAAGATTTTTCTGTTGTTATTGTTGTTAATGTTCAGCTATTGTTTTTATTTTCTTGTATGGTTTATTGATTTCTCTTTAATAGTGTTTCAGAGGAGTTTATTTGTTTACACCATATTCACCATTCCGTCTTGCACTAATGTAAAAGATACATAAAATATAGACAGTAGGCATCAGAGATGAAAAATATATGGTCAATATAGTCAAATACACATATCCATATACATACAAGATGATCACTTCTCTGATAGATGATAGCTGTTGCCATTAATCAACATCATCCCAATAATCTCCATTACATCTATGTATTCTGAGATAACTCTTGAGGTCAGCAGCTGACCTACAAATCTATGTGGCAGATAAAATTCAAAACTTCTACAGGGTTTTGCAATTTTATATGCCTTTTCAAACCAAGGTTATTTTGACAGATTTTTTCAACATATTGCACTGTTGTTGTAACCATAAAAAGGTAGCAAATCATTGTTAGATGCATCTTGATTTCATTAACTTTTGTATGTTTTCCTCTGGTTACATATGTCACATGAAGCATTCTTTCCATCATGTTATTATATGCTGACAGGATGGATTCCACATTGAAACAACAAATCACAATGTTGTAGACATACCCACAGGTAAAGCTAAAGTCATAACTCATTAACATGTTTCTAGAGTTGTATTGGTGGTTAAAACATCAAAATTTTGCTTTTGGAAGCAGGGTACAGATGCTTAAGGTGGCCTGTAACACCCAATTATATTCAGATCATAAGCCTTAAATATAAAAATCGATTCATAGTACCCCGCAAAAAATATGTCCCTCACATCCATGAGAAAAGAAACATGGTGCTAAGTGGCAACTCCTCTCTCTCTTCAGCTTGTGTGATCTGTGTGAATGAGGGTTGGAGTGAGTGAAATCTTTTACTTTCACTTCAGCATCTCTGCGGGGAAATTGAAGTTGGTCTTCTTTAGAATATATGCAATCTTCCACTTTAGAGTGTTGATTGATGAGTTGATGTCTTGTGCATGTAGCAGTAGTGCTGATGCTATGGCAGTTGCTTGCATTGCTTGAAAAAGTTTGCATTATGCTGATTGTTGTTTTGTAATAGCACAAGAAGTATGTGCACTGGAATGACAGCAGAGATTGATAATGTGTAATAACTAGAATGTTTACTAGGATTTCTTTTGCTAGATTTAGCATAGCAAAAGAAAAAGAGTCCATTTGATTAGCGAACAATTGATGTTTGGAGTGTCTGTAGGTGTGATACCCTGCTGGATATGGTTATGAAATTTGATGGTGGCTATTGTTCTCACTAAATGCCTTCTATATTTTGATTATAGTGAGGACCTGGATCTAATATTACAATAACATGAGAGTGCTGAGGTTGTCATTGTGAATGCATTTGGTAGTTTTGAATTTGTTGAGGTGAGGATAAATCTGTGAGTGAGTGCTATAGTATTGGCTGGAAGTGCTTATACATATGTATGTGTGTGTGTGTGTGTGTGTGTGTGTATGTGTGTGTGTGTGTGTGTGTGTGTGTGTGTGTGTGTGTTTAAAAGAAAAGTGTTCTCTGCACAAATGTATGTATGTATGTAAGGATGGGTGGATGTGTGTATGTGTGCATGTGGAGTGTTCAGGCTAAATTTAGCAATTTTTATGTCTCCTTTTTCAGAAACAGTTTGATGTATTAATGAACAGTCAATGGCATTCAGATTAAAGTTGTAGTTGAGAAAAAGTTGACTGACATGGAAGACTGGAAGTGATCTGAATATTGGAAAAGAATTACCTGTGTGATGATGATGCATGCTGGGTATCAAAATGCAAACACCATGCTCTGTAAATACTGTAAAAGCATAAGGCATAGCATGAAAAACTGCAACAGAGACTACGAAGCTGTGGTCAGCAGGAAGGGATGTAGCAAGCATTCCGACTGCATCCATATGGCAGAATTCATCCCCACATCTTTGAACCGGGCCTTAGGCTCAATTCAGATGATTATATAATGCTACTGGGGACTGGTCAAACTTTGACTGTTGAGGGTTGATGCTGGAAAGCCATATGTATAGCAGTAGGATTCAGCTCCTTGCCATACTTTTGGAAAGAATAAGCAATGGTTGTTGGAAAATTTCTAAGATTCCCCCAGTCCCAATTTCTGAACTATTAATTCCTCCAATTTTAATCCCATGGATTACTATGAATGACATCAACCACTCTGCTTGAAGCATCAAGTCTGAACTGGGTGGCCTAGATCAAGGAGGTGTTTGAAGATCTTCCAAGAGACACAGTGAGGAATACATGTGTCGGGTTCCAGAGCGTTCTTGAGGCAATGGTGGAAGCTGAGGACAGCTACTTTGAGTAAATTGTTATCTCCCAGTCATAATCTAGTTGATATCTTTTGATTTTTTTAAAAATTCTTTTATTTTTGGATTGGATATTGTGTTTTCTTTTCCTTTTATGCAAGATGTCAAATTTAGCCATATATATATATATATATATATATATATATTAATAATTATCGCCAAGCCAACATGGCAGTCCCAAATATAGGACGAATGCTACCGTGGATTAGCTCCAAGATGCCATCGCCTCTAGGTAGCTTGGCGATAATTATTAATATCCAGTACCACTGCCGTAGTCTCCTTTAGAGAGACTTATAAATATTAATAACTCTATTATATATATATATATATATATATATATATATATATATATATATATATATAAATATATATTTGAAATGGCAAGAATACACCAAAAGGCATATAACAGATACAATAGATATGGACAATTAGAGCTTAGATCAGATACCTAAATACCTAAAATTCAATATTGAACAAAAGGAGATGGAATCCAAGTAAATGAGAGCTGGCTACAGTAATGTACCAGCTGTGGTAATGAGAGCCTTTATATATATATATATATATATATATATATATATATATATATATATATATATATATATATATATCACTGGGGAAGGCTGGTTTATGGGATTACCCTGGGTTTCCTATCCATAAAGGGTTTAACTTTATAGTGTACTGTCAACTCCCAAAACCGTTTGGCCTAAGACCTCTTCAAAAAATATATATTTATTCTGAAGAAGTTTTAGGCCAACAGGTATTGGGGTCTGATGATGTGCCATAAAGTTAAACCCTTTATGAATGGGAAACCCAGGGTAATCCCATAAACTGGCCTTCCCCAGTGAAATATATACTGCTCTAAATCTTAGAGTGTGTTTCTCTGGATTTATGTTTTCTACAAATGATATATACTTATATATATATATATATATATATATATATATATATACTTGTGTATATAAGATTGACCAGTGACCGGTCTGTCAATATGCTAGAAGAAGCTCACTTAAAAAATTCTCAAATACGGATTCAGCGGAGCAAAAACAGGCGGGCTAGACCAGTGAAAATTGTACATACCTCGATTATCTGCAGACTAGTTTCAAAATCAATACTTCCAAAATAAAAGTATCTATTTATCTTCAGTACAGATTGCTGATATTTTTACAATCGAACAGAATCTCGTGCTAGTTGTCTTCAACTAGTGAAAGCGTGTATATATATATATAGTATGTATACATAATATATATATATATATAATATATATGGTATATATATAATATATATATATATATTGTATATATATAATCTCTCTCTCTATATATATGTATATATATATATATATATATATATATATAATATATATAGTATATACATTATATATATATATATATATATATATATATATATATATATATATATATATATATATATATATATATATATGTATATATATATATATATATATAGTATACATAGATATGTAATATATGTATATATAATATATGTATATAAGTAGAAGTAGGGGTTCACCAAGGATCAGTCCTCAGCCCCCTCTTATTTGTTATAATCCTCCAGGCAATAACAGAGGAATTCAAGACAGAATGCCCTTAGGAGCTCCTCTATGCTGATGACCTTGCTCTAATAGCCCAGTCATTGCCAGAACTGGAGACAAAGTTTAGGAAGCAAGGTCTAGAATCGAAAGGTCTTAGGGTTAACCTAGCAAAAACCAAAGTCTTAGTAAGTAGGAAGGCTGCCAAATCACAACCCCCTTCAGGTTGATGGCCTTGCTCAATCTGTAGAAAACTCCATACAATGTACCCGGTGTAAGCTATGGACACATAAAAGGTGCAGCAATATCAAAGGAAGGTTAACTGGGAAGGTAGTTTTTATGTGTGGCAGATTCACTGGGGCAATAAACACTGAAGATGTACAGAAAACCGATTCCATCACATGCTAATGGGAGAAACTAGAAGTTGTTAATAGCTTCTGCTACCTAGGTGACCAAGTTTGTAGTTGGGGTGGTTGATGCCAGGTCCGCCTGACTGGCTCCCGTGCCAGTGGCACATAAAAAGCACCAACCGATTGTGACTGATGCCAGTACCCCTGACTGGCTCCTGTGCCAGTGACGCATAAAAGGCACCTACTACACTCTTGGAGTGGTTGGCGTTAGGAAGGGCATCCAGCTGTAGAAACATTGCCAGATCAGATTGAAGCCTGGTGCAGCTGGTGGCTCTCCAGACCTCAGTCAAACCGTCCAACCTATGCCAGCATGGAAAGTGGACATTAAACGATGATGCTGCTGCTACTGCTGCTGACGATGATGATGATGATGATATATATATATATATATATATATATATATATATATATATATATATATATATATATATATAAAAGATAAGCAGAGTCAATGGTTGGAATAATCGTCTAAGGGATAATAGTATCTGTTCTTACTATTGGTATCATTTATCTATGTGTTATGTCTCAAGCTACTGCTATCTAGCACCTTCGGATGATCTCTACTCAACCGCTACACAACTGCTACTCGACTGCTACTCAACACTCGACTGCTACTCAACACTCGACTGCTACTCAACACTCGACTGCTACTCAACACTCCTACCACGGCCAGACTACCTCTATTCATATGTCTTGGGAGATCCTACTTCTTCGCCTGGGGGTGTCGATACAACACTATAAATCCCTGGGCAGGGGTATGCAAGCACACTATGCTCATAGGGTACAGGTAACAACAAAAGTTTATCAGGAATCAAATTTAAATAAGCAGAAAATGGAGAAAACTTTTGATCAACAAACAAGCAAATTGACCAACATTGGTTGATTATTTTCAACCGATGTTCGTCAATTTGTTTGTTTGTTGATCAAAAGTTTTCTCCATTTTCTGCTTATTTAAATATATACATATATTTATATTTATATATATATATATATATATATATATATATATATATATATATATATATATATATATATACATACATACAGACATACACACACACACACACACACACACAGTTATTAGACCATAAGAAAGAATGATTTGCAGTATTCATTGTAGCTCTCTGTACATAGAGTTCAAATCTTGTCAAAGTCAACTTTGCCTTTTATATCTGTGGGTTTGCTAAATTAAGTACCAGTCAAGTACTGGACCTAATTCTTCTCATTCTCTCTCTCTCTCCCTCTCTCTCTCCCTCCCTCTCTCTCCCTCCCTCCCCCCCTCTCTCTCACACACACACACCTCTGAATCAGTTATGTTGTACAACCAGACAGGTCTTGGTTGATCACTCACAGTATCTCTTTCTTCAGAAATGGAGAAGAATTCAGTGAGGGCTTAGGAACCTCTTCTCATGAAAAAAAAAAAAAAAAAACCTAGAATAACTGATATGCTACTGAAACCCTTCAAGAGTGGCCTGATGTGCAGCACTGAATGTTACAGCTAAAGTAAATGTAATATAAAAACATCCATGCATATATACATACATACACACATTACATACATGCACAGACATGCACACACACATGCACATGCACACATATATATATACACAACACATTAAATACATGTATACATATACACATGTATAATGCTTACATATACATATGTATGTATGCATTTCTGATTTCTAAGAAAGAAAGACATCTACGAATCTAATGCAATAAGGGCAGATCCTAACTGTTGTTCTGCAATCAAAACGGTTGAATAGCTTGCACGTGGTTGAAATCAATTTGACATAAAGAGAAAATGAGAGAGAAAAAGAGAGAGGAAGATAGATAGATAGATAGATAGATAGGTAGAGAAAGAAAGAAAGAAAGAGAGAGAGCAATAAACAAGATAAAATACAGGTAAGAAAATATAGACAAAATATCTGGCAAAAAGTGAAGGTTTTAATTTAAGCAATTGATAGGTATTAATAATAATTTAATCTCAATTAGGAAGATGAAATCTTCTTTGGGTTGATATATGTTTTGTATATTCCAAGAAAGAATAAAAAAGAATCAGCTTATTTCTGTCTTTCTCTGGAAGAGGTTAAGGAAATGGTGATATGTCTTAAGGACATGAAAAACTGATCCAAAAAATCTGAAATTAATATTTATTAAGATTAGTGAAAAGTTATTTTGCTTTATTCTTATTGGCATTCCGTTGAGATCAAGTGGTTTATTAGTAAGAGAGAAAAAAAAATACAATACATATATATATATATACATAACAAAATGATAATTGCAGTTATTCATTTCCAAATTTCTATCTACGAAGAAAAGGTAAAAAAAAAAAGGAAAGAAAAAAGGAAAAAGATAAAAATTTATAAAGCAATGCATTAACATGAATTGTGGTTTCTCATTGATGAGTGCTTTCTTTTTGTTTTTGAGGATACATTGACAAAATCTATGATATAAATATATATACATAAAACAGCCAATCTATGTGAGATGCAGAGAGGGCTCTTCAATTCAACTCTCTTAAAGATATTTTCTTGTATAACTGGACTCTGGACACGTCATTTAATTTCATATGACCCCCTGCATTAAACTACCAATAATATTTACCATGTGCTAGATCTGCTGGATATGTCACCTGTAATAAAGTGGAATTCCTTCTAAACTAATTGGAGCAGGAGGAAAGAGATTTATCTTCCATTCATTCAGTTTCACCAGATCAGAGACAGATAAGGTGGCGAGCAAACAGAACCCTTTGTATGCCTGGCAAAATGCTTAGTGGCATTTCACCCAGCTTTAAGTTCCGAGATCAAATTCTACCAAGGCTGATTTTGCCTTTCATCCTTTTGAGGCCAATAAAATAAGTACCAATTGAATACTGGGTTGATGCAACCAACAAGACACTTCCCCTAAAATTGCTGGCCTTGTGCCAAAATTTGAAACCAGTATCAGAGATAGGTACCATCCTTATAAACATCTGGGAGCTGTGGTAGTTATTTTTTTTACTTATTTAATTCAAGAATAGGCTAATGGACAACCAACTAAGAGGACAACTGTCCATCATATTCTACTGCCAGCATTGCATTGTGTCCATGGTTAAGACACATATCTTACAATTACCCAATCCACTAAGCTGTTGATGGATAACTCAGAGTAGAAACAGCCCAATATTGTAAGCAGTAAAAGCACTGTAACATTCTCAAGTATTTCTTTAGCTCATAGTGTTGAGTTCAACTATTCCTTTTCTTTCTCCTTCTGTCTCCTTCCACTATTTCTTAGGGGTATGACCAGAATAGGTGTTTGACTCAATTGGCATCATCTAAATATAACAATGCAACCTTAATCCCTTGACAATTATATAACATCCATTGATGGATGACTTTGATTAGGCAAACATGAATGTAATTTAGCTGCTGTGCAGACTGTTAGCGTAGTATTTTATTTGATATTAAGATTATGAATGATGGTATTATTTTTCATTTATTAAAATTTTTTTTTTTTGATTTTTGCATACTTAACATTATAAGCGACTTGCTTTATTGCTTCAAGTTGCCTTATTGAATCAAACCTGAAGGACTTTCTTATATCATAGACTTTATCAACAGTTCATCTCTTGCTCAGAACTGATGAAAAAACACAATGTTTATTAGAATACTCCATGTATAGAAACTCTGTTATTCATATGATATGATATATATAATATACATATGTTATATATGTACATACATACATACATATATATGTATATATATATATATATATATATATATATATATATATATATATATATATATATATATATATATATATATATGTGTGTGTGTGTGTGTGTGTGTGTGTGTGTGTGTGTACATACATATATATATATATATATATATGTACATACATTATATATATAAATATATATACATATAAATATATGTATGTACATGCATTTATATATATATATATATATATATATATACATACATATATATACACATATATTACAACAAATTGTTCATATGGCAGATATAGTTCCCTCATCTTTTAAATATAAATGAGATGAGTTCTATATTGAAGGTTAAGTAAAGTACAAAAAAAAAAAGAAAAGAAAAAAGAGAAACAACAACTGAAATGATATTTGAGATAGTATTTTGGAATGGTTAATGAAATGGGAAATATGTTTAAGAATGAGAAAGCAGTTTTAGGCTCAAAACTAAGTAAGCAATTGTGATTAGTAACAATATCCAATAATGTGTCTTTTGGGTCATGAGAACAATACCGAAAATATTTGCCTTGATAACTTTTTTCTTTCTTCCTCACAAAAGGAAGTTGTGCCAATAAACAGAGCTATTGATCCCAGTATTTGATTTGTATTTATTTCATTAACCTTTTGAGTATAAAAAATAAAGTTAACCTACAGGGGATTTGAACTCGAGCATAAAGTATGTAACTTATCTCATTTTGTCCAATGTTTTGCCAATGGATGATAGATTCAGTAGTGCAGCAGATATATCTTGCAGCATTTAATTACATATCTCTATGTAATGGATAAGAATATGTCAAAAACAAAAGGCCTGTAATAGATACAGGCCATTAACGCTCAGACTGGGCCAGATAGCAAAAAATCCATTGTCCAATGAAAAGAGATGGAATCCAAGCAAAAGAGCATTGACTATATGCAATGCGTCAGTTTGAGCTAATGAATGTACAATAAAATTTTTTATAAAAGGGACAGGCAGTTGTTAATGGCATCAAAGCATTTATGAAATAGTTATACAGAATTGCGTACAAATATAATTAAACAGAAGTGGAGAGTTTAAGTACCTGGAGTTCATTATACATTTTATCCTTTCCAGATCGATAAAATATGAACCAGTCAAGTGGGTCAGTGCCCCTTAATTTGTGGTATTGTGCCCAGTAATCAATCATCAATATTATTATTATTTGTAAGGCAGTAAGCTGGCAGACTTGTGAGCATGCCAGGCAAAATGCTTAGCAGAATTTTGTCTGTCTATACGTTCTGTATTTGAATTCCAATGAGGTCAACTTTGGCTTTCATCCTTTTGGAGTTGATAAAATGAGTACCAGTTGAATACTGGGGTTGATGTAATCGATTTAATCCCTCTCCTGAAATTGCTGGCCTTGTGCCAAAATTTGAAATATTATTTTCATTTGTGAACTGGTGGTAGAGTGACTGGTTAAATACCTTGTGTATTTAGTTCTAAGTTCAGTGTCAAAATTCAATATAATAAATTCAAGTCAAGTTTTGGGCTCAGTTTAATTGACTGTTTGTGTGTGACATTGGGCATATATTCGAAATGATCAACATCATTTTTATATATTTTTTTTTTTACTTTACAAGGATGAGCTTATGTTACTGCTTTCTCATTAATTTTTAAATTTGATTTTATGTTAAATTTTGTTGATGTTGTTGTTACTGTGTTACTTGTTTGAAGATATAAAGATGAATTAGAAGGAATACACTTAACACACTTATATCATGTCCTTTAAAGAAAATAGCTTGATAAGTTGATAGGCAAAAGGCAGCCATGGAAGTAAAGAAACAGCTTACAGCCAACATAAATGTGTGTGCGTATGTGTGTGTGTGTGCGTGCATGTTTGTGTGTGTGTGCATGTGTGTGTGCACGTGTATGCATGCGAGCGCATGCATGTGTGTGCATGAGTATGTTTGTGTATAATATGTCTATGTATGAGTGATATTTCTGAAGCAAAGTATGAAAGAATTCTTCATGCATTCACTCACACAAGCACATGTATATACACACATATACATACAAATGTAATGTAGAGCAAATATCCAGTCAGAGTAGATTTAACTCTACAAAACTGTACTGGTGGTTGCTGGGAAGGAGAAAATACTCAAAAGATGTAATTTACTGACTCTTTGACCTTTGAGATGTCAGTGAGTGAAATATAGCAATAATTGGTAGACTAAAGCAGATTCCGATTTTGGAGATGAGATACACTTGCCTGGGATAGATACCTATAGAAAGAAAATGGTTGAATTTAGTTAAAAACAAAACTAACTTGAGAGTAGGCTATTTTGAGTGTACTTTCTCAGGCTGAAATGATTTAAGACAATGTGTAACTTCATATCATCCTTGATCAAGCAGTCCTATGGCAAACAGGTAGTCAGCTAAATGACAAGGTACACAGATGTATCTTCTCAGGTTTGGTGAATATAAGAATAAAGTGGAGGGGCTGGTAAGGCTGAAAGGTTGAAAGAGAGTGACTTTGGAAAATGCTTTGCTATGTGTGTAGAATGGAAGCCTAGCCTTTGGGATGCAGTTTTGATAATGTTGAATACATAAGGTCATCATAAGAGATCCTCAGTGACATGAAGCTTAGCACCTGTAGGGAATCTGAGGATGTAGTGAAAGATAATTAATGTCCTTGATATACATTGTGATTATTTCTTGGTGTTGTTGAATGAAACAAGGTTATCATGTCCATAACAGTAAATGTTTTCAAGATATCTGTTTATTAAAGCAAGGTAAGTTTGGTGTGAAGTGACTAAGTAGCATTTGAATGATGACATCTGTATGAAGATGTTAAGGATGAGTGAAGAGTGGTCTCACTTGCATGGAAGTATATAGAATTATGATAACAGAAAGTAGATAATTAACATCGAGAAATAAGAATGTGAAGTATACTTGAGTTGGTAAGGTATGGGTTAGGGAGATTCCTGTAAATTCTCTTTGCAATATAATGTAAGTAACCTGGTAGGAAACTTCCATTGCAAGAAATGAAAAACTGATGGATCCTATAGGTAAACTACATAGTTAAAAGGTTCTTATGCTTCAAATAGTCAAGAACATGTCTTTCACTAAAGATCTCAGTAGTATGAGTTAACTGTTGATATGAAATCTCTTGTGTGGGACACAGAAAAGCAAATTTCAAGTAGAGAAGGATAAAATATCTCCCATTTCTAAGAGTTTTAGCTATTTATTGATCTCCAGCCATATCAAATGATTTATAATAGAATGCGAAGTCTCAATATTTATTCTTGACTGGGTATTAAACCAATGAAATTAGCGACTTTGATCAATAAAATGATTTGTTGTTCACATGTCTTGATTTATCATCGAGATGCTTGTGTTATTGTTGAAATATTTTATGTTTTTTTGGACCATTAACTTCAATAATATTTTTGCTTGCATTTGTATTTGCACTGTTTCAATTTTTGTTTGCATTTGTATTTGCACTGTTTCAAATTTAATATTGTCTAATTATCTTCTCATCAATGCCAAAAGAATTTTGTCCTAGTACACACAAGAAATGTGACTCCGTAATCCTCACTGAAAGCAACCTGTCAAACGGATCAAATGCTTGGAATTAAAACTGGTTAAGTGGGTAGACTGGGGTCCATTAGTATGACAAAACAGTTTCTCTAGTGTTGGGCATAAAATGAATAAATCAGATCCACTCTGCTAGTTGTTAAGGAAAGACATCTAGAAATATAATTGAATTAAACATGCACTACATCAAATACAGTTATTTCTCCCTCTCTCTCTCTCTCCCCTCCCTCCTCTCTCTATACATAAGGAAATGAGATGACAAAAGAATAAATGTTTATCTTATGGACTTTGTTAGCTTACAGCTGTTTCTGCTACAAGATGCAGTGAACTCATAGACAAGTGCCTGAGTAACACCTTATAGCTTCATTGGAGCCTATATATATATATATATATATATATATATATATATTCTCTGAAGCAGCTGAACCATTGCTGAGAAAAGACATATTCCATTGTCGTTTTAGTATTTGCTTGTTCCGAAGGCCACAACAATTTTCAGTTTTTGCACATTTGTGCATTTGTTCAGATAACAATGAAATAAATAAATGCACAAAAGTGAGACATTCAGCCATACATGTACCACTACACCCAGCCAACACTATCACCCCAGAATATCAAATCAGGTTTCTCCTGTAGATGACAGAATGGGAGAGAAGACAAATGCCATAATGCAAGACATTCTGGAGAGATTGAGAGTAGCGGAACCAGTAAAAGGAAATTGATATGAGTCCGAATCATAAAAAAGGTATTGTATGATGTGACACAAATAATGTTGCAATAGGAGTCATTCTGGAAATAGTTGAGGTTGCAACATGTCTTAAGAAGGATGATTGCAATTACATCAATGTTGTGGAGACAGATGTCATGCTGAATGGCATAAATCTAGCATGGAGATGCAACTGCACACTATTGAGATTCAAGCTGATTGAACTGTGATATGTGGGTGGGTAGGATCAGGGATCACTAGTCAGAAGAGAATATGACTGACAGAGGCCTCTCAACTCTCTCCCTTCCTCACCTGGCATCAGTTCCCCGTTTGCTTCCAGACAGACCCCCAAGCTATTCCCTTCTGGTTGCCTGATATCTTTGAAACCAAAATAGCTACAAGAAGCTACTCAGCTAGCAGGAATAGTCATCATTGGACATAAAAGGTTAAGAAAAGGTTGTATTTGAGAATAAATTAATGAATAAAAATTGTTGTGCATATACGTAAATGTGTAAGTCAATGTGTGTGTGTGTGTGTGTGCATGTAAGGTACAAATAGTTGTATTAATGATAGCATTAGTTCTGTAATTAAAACAAATTTTCTAAGCATAATTAAATAAAAATTTGTAAGTATAAATAATAAAAATAGATAAATAAATAAATAAAAGTTGTTTGAACATAAATAACAATAATAATAAGAAGAATAACAAGAACAATAACAATAATAGTAATGAGAAATATATTTATATTCAGTTAATTGTAAAATATATTTCTGTGCATTTCCATTAGTAATGCATATGAAAAAATATGTTAAAAAGAACTTTCCAGAATAACTAGCTGAAATTTGTTAAAAGATTATTATAAATAAATGGATAAAATATGGTATTAATTGAATGATGATGGAAACATGATTGTTTTACCTTCAGTTTCTTGATTCAATCAAAAAAAACAGGATTCCCTGTTCTGTAAAATGGAAGTATTGTATTTACATAACCAGGATTCTCATTTTGCATGAGCATTGGGGGTAGGATTTAATTAAAACATTAATATTCAGGAAAATAAAACTTAAAAACCTTGGTACATAATACATTAACATTGAATCTTCTTACAAAGAGTGATGAATTTATATTAGGATTTCACTAAGTAATTGAAAAAAAAAGTTAATGTATACATGCATATATATATAGACATACATACACATATATTTATACACTCATAAGCATAAACTTATATGCCTTTATATTCAAATATACATACACAATGCACTACGTGGACAGATGCACAGATATATATATATATATATATATATATATATATATATATATATATATATATATATATATATATATATCTTACAAATCACAGCCACACATATATTCACATACTAATTCTTAATGAGCAGAACAAGTATGAAATTTCAAATATCTATTCATGAAATATACTACAACCAAGTATAGACTGTCGTGTTCATAAGAGCAAAACCTATGCACATATACAGATTCACATAAGTATATATACAGACATGGAAAGTCTACATATACATTAATATTTCAAATACATGACAGTAATACAAAAACATCCATTTAAAACTAACTAAACTAATTCATGAACAAACAACTTCATTTTGTTTTCTACTGTGACATATATACTAATGACCCCACTTCAATTCCTAGTACATTTCTATCAAAAGTTCTCCAAGAATCTGTTATTCCTTGAAATATATTTACTCTGTTTTTATAAATCAACATAATAAGAACTGGTGAAGAGCTAAAATACTCCTCCGCACATTTTTTTTTATTAGCAATCTCTCATCTGTTGTCTATTTTCATCCAGGCAGACTGTAACATTTGAGAGTTAAACATCTTGAACATGGACATAATACAGCGACAATGACAAAATCTGAACCATGCCTCATTCATCTGTTGTCCACATTCTCTCACACAAGTGACAGACAAAATAATTTTTCCTTTAAAGCAACAAATATACAAACAGAAAAGGGGTAATAGAAGAATGTCTAAGTACTATAAATGTCTTACCTTTTGCTATAAAGTACCATTTCTTTGTGGACAGCCATTCTGAAAAGTGTCTTTTTGGTACCTTTATTTAACTGAAGCTTCTCCGGGTCATTGATAAACTCTTCTGTTTCTCGAATAATGCTGCCTTGCAGTGTGTTCATCTCCTTAAGCCACTTATCTGATTCCCGACCTTTCGTACCACAACTTATATACACACGTTCATGTTCCTCAAACAAAGGTGTGCTGCGATCAACTCTCCGACGAAACCTTGGGATACATTTAGCTGGATCTTCAGAACCAAAATTTGGGGATTTTGTGCTTGCACCAATATTAGCCCCATCGGTGAAAACAAAGGGTTTAAATATAGAGAAAACAGGATCAGGTGTTCCGGTTAGCCAATGGCAAGAGGCTAAAGGTGAGCCAGGTGGACGGATAAAAGAAACATGTGAGCTCATTGTACGAAATACTCCTTTCATATTAATCCCACTCGGTTCGTCTTTTAGAATGCTAATCATATCAGCAACACAGAATCGTTCTGAAAAGGGAATAATAAAGGGAAAGTATATTTATTTCTAGATCTTATTTAATTTTTTAATCTGATTGTGATGATGATGATGATGATGATGATGATGATGATGATGATGATGATGATGATGATGATGATGATGATGATGATTTTGATGATACCAAGAAACAGACAACGCACAAACACACAAATGCACACACAAACATACACACACACACAAGCACACACACTCATGCATACACAAACTTGTGCACATTCACACATTTACTTGTTAGTTCATTTTACACACTGGTTCTCAACTGGGATCCATATGGCCCCTAGGGATCCATATGAGATGTTGTTGTTAAAGTTTATGTTCAATGAGTTAGTTATGCTTCTATAATACACAAAATATTTTAACAATTTATTTTATACAACTCCTAATAATATTTAATTATAAAAATACTGTAGAATTTTTTAAACATTGAATAGTTATGAGGGTCCACTCAAGTAAAATTGGAATCAAAGGGGTCCATAGACAAAAAATAGTTGAGAACCACTATTGTTAAATTTTAACATCTATTTTTCCATAGTGGCATGTATTAGACAGGAAGTTACTTGAAGCAAGATTTTACAGCCTGATGCTCTTCCTGTTGCCAACCCTTACTTGCTGTTCAAATAATGGATGAGACTCTATAATAATCCAAATACCTTCAAAAGTATTGAACAACTGGTCATAATGTTAACAAAGAATGTTAACACCATCACCTTTTTGTATTACAAGTGACAAACATAGAAAACCAATTCTCATGCACATTTGCATACATTTGCACTTCCCACATATACACACAAGCATTCACACACACATACATATACATAAATGTTTGCTTTTATGTATAGTTATATATAAACAAACATTAACTGAAATATCACTCACCATCTTTAAGCAAATTATCATATATATTTTATTTTAACAAGGAAAAGATCAACAGTAACTTCAAAGTTTTGGTCTAATCACCTTCATGAGACTGTAAAGCACTTTTGCTTTTCCAAGCATTATTATTCACTTTTATATACTTTATGATTCATCTGGTGGATGGGGCAATGTGGCTACACACACACACACACACACACACATTCAATAGAAGTAAATTGAAGTTAAGGTTATTCAACTATAAATTTGGTCCTCATCAGTTATATATGATCCCTTTTAATTTTCCATCTTTATAGAGTGGAAATTTACAAGGTTTGTAAAATTTACAGCTTAGAATGAATGTTCTTTTTCTTTACTATTCATATAAAGTGGTTGACACTCTACTCTATGTATCAAATATTCCCTTTTTACTTTACTTGCAAATCTAAATATGTTTGTTTGGTTTTTGCATCAGTTTATCTATGCTGGTATGCTGGAAAGAAGTCAGAAACCAATTCTGACTTCATTTCAACAAAAATCAAAAGGTACTCAACAAGTTTTTGTGATCCTAGAAGCAACCCACATTATAACTATAACAGAAAATTAATAAAAAAATTTGAGTGGCGAGAAATGTGCTTCATAGCCACATGGTTTTGAGATCAGTTCCACTGCATGGCACTTTTGTAGCCTTGAGCCTTGTGAGTAGATTTGGTTGATGAAAACCGAAATATATGTGTGTGTGTGAGTGCGTGCATGTAAGTATCTTTGTGCTTGTCCTCCACAACCACTTGACAACTGGTGTTGGTTTGTTTACAACCTTCATAACTTTGTAGAGAATGAGCACCAGACTTTAAAAATATAAAGTACTGGGGTTGATTTGTTGAACTAAAACTCATCAAGGGAGTGAGCAAGAGTCTAAAGAAGATTGAGCAACCAAGAAGATACACACACACACACACACACACACACACACACACACACACACACACACACACACACACACACACACACACACATCTTTTAAGCTCCATGAGGCTCCGGCAGTGGGTGGTGGTGAACTCTGCTGTATTCTTTCACCACAATTTTCTCTCACTCTTTCTTCCTGTTTCTCTTGTACCTGTATTTCAAAGGGCCAGTCTTGTCACACTCTGTGTCACACTCTGTGTCACACCCTGCGTCACACTCTGTGTCACACTCTGTGTCACACTCTGTGTCACACTGTGTCACACCCTGTGTCACACTGAATCTTCCTGAGAACTACGTTAACATGTCTGTGGAGTGCTGAGCCACTTGCACATTAATTTCACAAGAAGGCTGTTCCGTTGAATGGATCAACAGGAACTCTCATCGTCGTAACCAACGGAGTGCCATGTATATATATATACATATATACATACATACACACACACACACACATATATATATATATATATATATATATATATATATATATATATATATATATATATATATATACATATGCACACACACACACACACATACACACACATACACATACATACATACATGCATATATGTGCACGTGCAGGAAAACATGCACATGCATACACAAACACACACACAGTGAGAGAAAGAGAGATAATTGGTATTTCTTTCCTTTCAGCATTTCTGTATGAAAATTTCTATTAATTTTCTTGGAAAACAATTATTGCTCTAAATTACTCATTGCTTATTAAATATAATTCTCATGTTTGTTTCATGAAAATATCATTTTCACAAGGATATCATAAATATCAAAATATTATTGCAATATTCATATTAGGAAGAAAAGAAACAATATTTTTCCAGGATGAATTATTTTACATTTTCAATTATTAGATTATTATTGAATGTTGGGCCTCATGGAGGCAAAGTGGCCAAGTTCTTTTTGAGTGTTGGGCTTCACGGAAGCAATGGTCAAGACCTTTGGCATTATGTCGTGCGTGAGAAGAAGACCCATCAAGCCAAGCAAAATCCCAGTCATGGCAGATACCGGTGTCACACAAATGGTGCCCGTGCTGGTGGCACATAAAAGCAACCATTACACTCTAAGAGTTGGTGTTAAGAAGGGCATCCAGCTGTAGAAAACCATGCCAAATCAGACTGGATCCTGGCACAGCCTTCCAGCCTTCCAGCCCAGTCAAACCGTCCAACCTGTGTCAGCATGGACAATGGTTAAATGATGATGATGATTATAGACAGATTGACAGAATATTGTTATAGATAGATTTAAAGCAGTGAGTTGGTAGAATTGTTATGGCACTGGACAAAATGCTTAATGGCATTTTTTTCATCTCTCTATGTTCTGAGTTCAAATGCCACTAAGTTCAACTTTACCTTTCATCCTTTGTGGGCCAATGAAATAAGTATCACCAAGCTCCATTGTCTGATTTGGCATAGTTTCTATGGCTGGGTCTCCTTCATAATGCCAATCACAAGTGTGTACTGGGTGCTTTATATATATATATATATATATATATATATATATATATATATATATGTATGTATATATAAGTCTATTTTAAAGTTAAAGGATTAAAGCTTAGAAAATATGAGT
The DNA here is from genome assembly GCF_046866305.1 of Octopus bimaculoides. Lineage (NCBI taxonomy): Eukaryota > Metazoa > Mollusca > Cephalopoda > Octopoda > Octopodidae > Octopus > Octopus bimaculoides. Next base: position 66,490,094 of record NC_142928.1, read on the forward strand.
TAAATGCAGTATTTCAGGGTAAAACGTTGTATCCACTAGCATGTTAGCCACTTATGGCTACCAGGCATCATCAACAATACTTTGCATTCATCATTAGATCAACTTCCAGGAATTCCAGGATGGACATAGGGTATATATTAAATATTTAACAGAGAAGACAGAGTGTACCAAAAAGCAAGGCACAACTGACTTCAGCAGATTTTGAACCCAGAACATAAAGGTGGACGAAATGCCCCTAAGCATTTTTCCTTGCATGCTAACAATTCTGCCACCTCAAGGCCTTTATATACACCTACTTATTAATTCTACATCAATATATATAATTCTAGTTTTGTGCTAAAATAAATCTGAGAAAATACACAGATGAAAACAATTTCAGGATTGTTAATTTTGACCTATTTGTGTCTCATTCTGCTTCAGTGCTATATGAGCAATATTAGGTTTTTTTTCCTAATCAGATAGTTTATATATTCATCAACATCCATCAATATCAGTTTGTTTGAGACGGTAGTCATCTTTCTGACATTGTCTAGATAAAGTCTAAAAATATATTTGTATACAGAATTAATTCTTGTAATCAATGGTTTTGTTCCATATATTTTCTACCCATATATGTATAGAAAATTTATTAAATAGGTAGTTCCTATAATATGTGTATATCTATAGAAAAGATACATGTATATCTATCTACTGGTTAACCAATTCATTTCTCAACATTAGGGTTCTGTCAATATTATTGAAATATTTCATCATTTCTATATATAACTTATGATATTCCCCCTGAAAAGCAGTCTGAATGTATTTTTCACTATCTTTCTATGAAAGTATTTCTTGGTGATATACAATACAAATTGACTGCTTCATTCTCTAAGTCCATTTCTGGTCAATTTATCGTTCAACCACCCGTGATGTTAACAACTACTATATATTGTGTGACTAAACAAGTAACTGTTAGTGATTCAACTGCAGCTGACAAGCTGAATAGTCACCAAAACATCTAGATATGCTGCAAGGTAACTTGCAATAGATATTTCATATTTTCTTTATGGAATCTATTTTGAGACCTGTTCTTCCTATTTGTTTAATTCTTATAGACATCAAGTCATAGAATCAATGTCCTGTTGAGATTTATTGTGTATTCTCAGTGATTAAATATCTCTCTTAGATGAGCTAAAACTGTACTACCAAGGTTCATGTACATATCTACTACTACTACTACTGCTGCTGCTGCTCTACATTTTGGATTGAACACTCTGTGTTTTTATAAAGATATATATATTGAATAATGTATTAAGAAATACCTATATTAAAATCGCACCCATAACAGAGTTCTACTTATTTGCAGAACCAACTATAGATAAATGGATGGAGATGAGTACAATAGTTTATATTAATTGATTGTAAATTTATCGTAAGAAACTCCTTCCAAACAATATTTCTGAATAAGATTACGAAAAAAAAAAAAAAGAAAAAAGAAACAGCAGTACATTTCAGACCATTCAGTAATATGGAACAGCCCTGAAATATAAGTATACCTGTTACATAATCAAGTTCTTATTTTATCTTTGCTGATGATTGTACAACACTACGTGAAACCCATGAGGACAAAGTATAACATCGATCATCATCATTGTTATTTAATGTCCATTTTCCATGCTGGCATGGGTTGGACAGTTTAGCAGGAGCTTATAAGGCCTGGGGCTGCACCAGGCTCCATTGTCTCTTTTGGCATGGTTTCTATGGCTGGATGCCCTTACTAATGCCAGCCACTTTACAGAGTGTTTCCAACAAAACTAATATTTGTATTTATACTTGTGCCAGGTAATGAGAGATTAAACTACAATAAGGGGAACATGAACAAATATCTTGTTGAAGAGGAGATACATAGATACCCAAGCTAGAAAAAGGGAGATGGTGGTAATGAGGTGTTAGATGTACCCTCAGATTATAGAAAGGTATACATATATATAAGTGAAGCAGAGCAATAGATTGGATAGGATGAGTGGATATTTAAATTCACAAGAGTGTGAAAGTGGTAGATGGATAGAGATGGGGACAGATGTGATTTCAGTGAATGGTGGACACATGATGAGGCATGGTCTATAGTGAATATCAGTTTTAGAGTTAGTTTAATCATCAACCATTTGCTCATATGCAAGCTTATAATAATCATCGTTTAACGTCCGCTTTCCATGCTAGCATGGGTTGGACGATTTGACTGAGGACTGGTGAAACCAGATGGCAACACCAGGCTCCAATCTGATTTGGCAGAGTTTCTACAGCTGGATGCCCTTCCTAACGCCTTATAATGAAAAGATATACAAATTTTAACAGAGGCTTTTGTTCTTTTCACTATCTTATACACTTTTATTTTTCCAGATATGATGATCATTTGTTGCATAGGTTTTAAGGAGTTATGTTCTATATGCAGTAATCCAAATTCAATCCTATTTTGATCCAGATGGGTTGGTACATACCCTACCATTCCAGTAATAATAGGTATAAAGCTGTAAGTATTTATAAGTTAGTGGATTTGCTGACTCTTCAGCAATGATCCATAAAAGTCTTCACAACTGCATCCTTCTGACCAAATTGATGTGAAGTTAGCAGTTGATTTCCTCAATAGAGCATGTTATTTTTTTGTGAACCTAGACATCAATTTCAAGTCTGTCTATATGTACGCATGCACACACACTTGAATGTATGTATGTATGTATGTACGTATGTATGTATGTATGTATGTATGTTACGTATGTATGTATGTATGTATGTATGTATGTATGTATATGTGCAGATTTGTATGTTTTACTTTATGTATGTATTCTCATACATATCTAGACATGCTCATATATATTTAAATGATAAACTTCTGGAAAGTTTTACAGATTTTTACAGTTCCAGTGATGGATTGGATCTATAGATTTTGAATCAACTTTCTTCTTTCTGGTTTTGAGAAGCTTAATTTCTCAAGATTGGTGTTCAAGCAATGTGTAACATATTCCAGGGCCCCAATAATTACAGGTATAAACTTGGTACGTATGCATACATGCATGTATTCATTCGTGCATGTATGTATGTATGTATGTATGTATATCTAGACATGCTCATATATATTTAAATGATAAACTTCTGGAAAGTTTTACAGATTTTTACAGTTCCAGTGATGGATTGGATCTATAGATTTTGAATTAACTTTCTTCTTTCTGGTTTTGAGAAGCTTAATTTCTCAAGATTGGTGTTCAAGCAGTGTGTAACATATCCCAGGGCCCCAATAATTACAGGTATAAACTTGGTACGTATGCATGCATGCATGTATTCATCCGTGCATGTATGTATGTATGTATGTATGTATGTATATGTGCGTATTTATGTGTGTATGTATGCATGTCACTGTTTCGTTTTCCTGTCTCGTTTTCCATCCGCCACTACCCTCCACGAAAATAATTTAATTTGTGTTCATGGGAAGAACCATTTCAACGATGCGTACTGCCTTAATTCTTCAAAACGCCGGTGTTTTAATGGTGGCAGCTGATGAAGGAGATGTTTCTATGTGGCTTGCTTGTTTGTTGTACCTTGTTTATCATTTTGTCCATGTTCTTTTGCCACGTCATGTACCCAGTTATGTATCTATATGTACATGTGGATGAAGGTATGTACATACATGTACATATATATGCATATACTCATATATTGTTTGTATATATATATATATATATATATATATATATATATATATATGTATGTTTTACACGTTTTATTTTTGTAATTTCTCACCAATAAAAAAAGAATTGATTTCTGACACGCACACATGCACAAACACACACACACACACAATGTTTTTCAGTTTCCGTCTATCAAATCCATTCACAAGGCTATAGTAGAAGACACTTGCTCATGATGCCACACAGTAAGACTGAACCAGGAACCATGTGACTTGGAAGCAAACATCCTAACCACATAGCCATGTTTGTGTTTAAATATATGTATGTCTGTTATTAAAATCAAAGAAACATTATCACTTACTATCCTTAGAAAACTCTTCCAGCATTTCACGTCCACTAGCATATCTGCTGTGCGTGAATTTATCCATTTTCTCCACTTCAGAATATGTCTGGCAAAAGCTTTTAGCAAAGTGAAACTCTCCTTCAGCCGGATCCCACCAGCCATATTTCTCAGCATGTTCTTTGGTCCCTTCGGCCAGCTCGTCATAGTCGGTTCCAATGGTCAGAATGTTGGATAGGTTTCTCAAGCCAGCTGAAATATTGAAACAGCATTTATCAATGTATGAATTCATGTTTGTATATATACATATTCATTTGTGTGTGGTGTGTATGTGTGTGTGTGTGAGTGAATGTAATTATATATGTGAATATATAACTCTATCTATCTATCTATCTATCTATCTATCTATCTATCTATCTATCTATCTATCTATCTATCTATCTATCTATCCATCAGCCTGTCTGTCTGTATTATACCTATGATATATATATATATATACACATCATCATCATTATTATTTAATGTCAATTATCCATGCTGGCATGAGTTGGATGGTTTGACTGGACTGGTAAGTCGAGGGGCTGCATTAGACTCCAGTCTGATTTGGCATGGTTTCTACAGCTGGATGCCCTTTCTAATGCCAACCACTCCGAGAGTGTAATGGGTGCTTTTATGTGCCACTGGTATGGGTGCTAGTTGCGTGACTCCAGTATCTGCCATGACTATGATTTGACTTGGCTTGATGGGTCTTTTACTTAAGTATGGCATATTGCCAAAGGTCTTGGTCATTTGTCATTGCCTCTATGAGGCCCAAAAAGTGCCTCCGTGAAGCAATATATATGCACATATATATATATATATATATATATATATATATATATATATATATATATATATATATATATATATATAAATATATATATATATATATATATATATATATATATACATATTTATATCTTATACATAAATGACTATTTCTGTCTGTCAATCTGTCTGTTACCATCTTGCTGCCTACATCAGTGAACCAATTTTGATGAAACTTTGCATACATGTTAAACTAAATCTAGTTCAATTATAGGCTAATTGGATTTCAATAAAAATCTATTATGGACCCTCCTAGGAGGGTTGGGCTATTATATGATAAAAGGAGAAGGGTGCAAAGAGTGTTGGTGTGAGGGAAATGTGGTGGCATTGTGAGTGTGGCTGATATCAGGGAAGGGGAGAACAGTTGTGCAAGTGACAAATATGGAGTGACAGTGGGGTGATAACGTTAATACAGCAGTAATTCACAGAATCAACCATGCATGCTTTCAATCTGTCTTTGCCTCTCACCCTCTCTCTGTCTCTCACCCTCTCTTTCTCTCTTTCTCTCTCTCTCTCTCTCTCTCTCTCTAACATACACACATACTTACAAATTTATAGACAGGTATTTGCCAACGTTTAAACCGAGATTATCTGGAAATAACCAAAGTATTCCTTTTTTCCATTTATAAGCAGATGATAAAGAAATTATTGTCTGCTAGTAATTTAGAATCAGATCACTTTTCTTTTCACAAAGACGATGTTTCAAGTCAACATTGAAGTGGAGTACCTTATTAATTTCTTTTTTATTATTTCCGAAATTGTAATCACTCATTCATTTATTGGAAAGTTAGAGAGACAGATTTCTAAAGGGGAAATTCTTATCACTTAGTATCTTATCCCTTTTCGGTGTTGTAACCAGACATTCCAATTCTGCAAATAAAAAGTCTTTAAAAATTGCAATTGCTTATCACTTTTTCATCCTGCTTAATTTTAAAGTTATATACAGTAACTATTTTGATGTTCCTGATTTTTTTCTAGAAGTATATGCTTCAAACATAGGAGATTGTGATTCCACACAAAAATTAGGGCAAGCATTTGGAGTTGGGTTTAAGATTTAATACTAGGATTAATATTTTAGTTTAGATTTTAGGGATAAAATAAGGATTAAAATCTTGAGTTAAGTTTTAACGTAAGAGCTGAGGGTTAGCACTTAACATTAGGGTTTCATGTTAGTACTTAGGATTACAATTTTGGGTCAGAGTAAGGGTTAATTTAAGCAGAAATTGAAAAGGGATTCAAAAGATTTTAGTTTTTGTGAACAAATTTTTACAGAATTGAACTTGCATATGTTTGGAATTTGGATATCAAAGAAAAATATATTCTTAACAGAAGAAAAGTAAAAAGTCTACAAAGTGTTCTTAGTCCAAAATTTCGTTGAGTGTTTTTTCCGAAAAGATTTACTATAAGATAAATAAAGGGCTTTGTGATGTTACTGTTAATTCTCTGAGTCTTTAACTTGGGCAACGTTGGATAATTCGGCTAGTATATATATTTGACAGGCTTCCACACAGTTTCTTATTTCTTTATTGCCCACAAGGGGCTAAACATAGAGGGGACAAACAAGGACAGACAAAGGGATTAAGTCGATTACATCGACCCCAGTGCGTAACTAGTACTTAATTTATCAACCCCGAAAGGATGAAAGGCAAAGTCGACCTCGGTGGAATTTGAACTCAGAACATAACTGCAGATGAAATAGCGCAAAGCATTTTGCCCGGCGTGCTAACGTTTCTGCCAGCTCGCCGCCTTCTACACAGTTTCTGCCTATCAAATCCACTCATAAGGTGCCACACAATGGGATTTAACCAAAACCATGTGGTTGTAAATAAACTTCTTAACCACACAGCCATGCCTGTACCATTGGTGCCTTTAAGAAGTTCCCTTTATTGCTTATCCAATCCTCTCACAACCAATGTTTTTCCTGGAACTAATTAGTCTCTGAGAATGATGCTTGTAAAGACCTTGGGTGCTGCACCATCTCCCCAAACAATAAAGAAAATTTTTGGCATACTTTTCCAATGACTGAAACAAGTAAAAAATAAAAGCTGTAAGATGGGTGTTTCTGACTGTGACTGTACATGTCTGTAGAGAGAAGGAAATATACTCCCCATGAATATCAAAGATCTTATTAGAATGGTGAGAGGATTGAATAAAGAGCTTTAATTTAGGATTGTAGTGATGTGGCACAATAGGGATGATGAAAGGAGAGTTGGGTTCACTGAGTGGCATGCAATTTACAGATCTAGAAAATGGAAGCTATTGTGGAAGTGATGTATAAGGAAGAGAGCAGAAACAGAGCATCAGTGAAATTATGGTTAAAACATGTTGGTAAATGTTGGTTAACCAGTTATTTGGATGGCATCTTTTGGGATTTGGTCTCAAATATCTGCATGTGTATTGAGGGTTCCATATCAGATATGTGAATAATATTCCAATAGCTTTTGATGTGTCATGGGGTAGTCATTATACCAATAATAATAACACATGCACAGGTTCAATTCCACTTCTTTATTATTATTATCGTTGAGGCGTAATGGCCTAGTGGTTAGGGCAGTGAACTTGCAGTCATAGGATCGCGGTTTCAATTCCCAGACCAGGTGTTGTGAGTGTTTATTGAGCGAAAACACCTAAAGCTCCACGAGGCTTCGGCAGGGGTTGGTGGCGAACCCTGCTGTACTCTTTCACCACAACTTTCTCTCACTCTTACTTCCTGTTTCTGTTGTGCCTGTAATTCAAAGGGTCAGCCTTGTCACACTGTATCATGATGAATATCCCCGAGGACTACGTTAAGGGTACACGTGTCTGTGGAGTGCTCAGCCACTTGCCTGTTAATTTCACGAGTAGGCTGTTCTGTTGATCGGATCAACTGGAACCCTTGACGTCATAAGCGACGGAGTGCCAACAATTATTATTATCAGTCAGTTGGTTAAATATCTAACCAACAAACTAATTGATCGTTTGTTTAACATGTTAGTTAAACAAGAAATCAGTTGTTTGTTTGTCAAAGTTCTTTCATCACTGTTCATGACCTCACCACCTTTTCAGTGACCCATGACTTCCCTACTTGCTCCAAGATCTGTACATCAAGAATCTTGCAGACCAAATACGGAAGAAAAAAGATTCCAGTATTCTTTTATTCTTTTACTTGTTTCAGGCATTTGACTGCGGTCATGCTGGAACACCAACTTAAAGGGTTTTCAGATGGAAGAAATCAACCTCAGGATTTATTCTTTGTAAGCCTAGTACTTATTCTATTGGTTTCCTTAGCTGAACTGCTAAGTTACAGAGATATAAACACACCAATATCAGTTGTCAAGTCATGGTGGAGAGCAAACACAGACACACACACACATATATGTATGTATGTATGTATGTATGTATGTATGTATGTATGCATGTATGTATGTACATACTCATACATACATGATGATCTTCTTTCAATTTCTGTCTACTAAATCCACTCGCAGGGCTTAGGTCGGCCTGAGGCTATAGTAAAAGACATTTGCCAAGGTGCAATGCAGTGGGACTGAACCCAGAATTATGTGGTTGGGAAGCAAGCTTCTTACCACACAGCTATGCCTGCACCTATGTGATCTGATTTAATGTATTTTTTAATTCTGAAGAGATCTAGTTTTGGCAATGTCTTTGAATACATTTATAGTTAACAAACAGGTTAAAGATAACACATGGTTGGGACTGAGCTATCTTGATTTTAATTGTTTAAATAGATGTAAGTGTGATAAATGTTTTGCTATTTCTTTGACAGAGGAAGATCATTGGTGTACATAGAAGGTCTGTGAAGGATAAATAAGTGTCCATTGAGTGAACAATAAGTGGGTTAATTTAGATTAAAATAATTAAAATATAGAATGGGACTAATGAGAAACAACAACAGAATGTGTGTTAACAGAACAAAGAAACAAGAATAGAACCAAGTAAAAGCAGGATTATTCATACACCAATCCAACTTTTTCCATTGTAGATGCTTACACGCATATGTACAAACATGTATAAAGAAATATGTCTATACACATGCACACGCACACACACACATACATGCACACACACACATATACATGCGCACACACACACACACACATGTATACCCCACCACACACATGCATATATGTATACCCCACCCACACACATATACACACTCATGAATATGCAAAAGATTAAAACATGGTGATACTGGAAATGGCATTTTTTAAAATAATGTTTTTAAATGTCTATAATGAATTCCTGTTTTCCAGATGCCATTATGCTTTTTATTCCATGCCAGTTGCCTACACCAAAATCTATCTGGTAATATTTTCACCCATCTTTTGATGTAGATTATTTGGGATTACATTTGGCTTTTCGAAGGAAGTTACTTCAAATTCCCATGTCTGCTACTACCATTTCTATCCAGCTAAAAGTAGTCAGATACTTAGAGCACCTGGCGCTTAATTATATTTTTACCTTGAAACGATAAGCCATCTACCTATGAGCCAACTCTCTCTGTATTTAATCATAATCAATAAGTGGAAAAAAAAAAAGAAAAAAATCTAGATTTTTGGCGTTCTTCTTCTTTTCTTTTTTTCTCATAGTAGGACCATTACAGATTAAATATTAAATATCAATAACTCTAGCAATAATATTAAATAGTATAAAAATGTGGAAAATAACTGCTAAAACAAAAATAGCAGTAACAGTAACAATAAAAACAACATTCAACAAAATATATATACAGAAAAATAACAGTCATAGTTTTATAGGAGGGGATGATGGGAAAATATGGAAAAAGATGAGTGAGAATGTAAGATGATACTGTAACAGATAAGTTTAGTATGCTAAATGATTGAGATTAGATTATCATCAATATGAATTCTGTAGAGTTGTTTTCTGATATATTTCAGTAAATTTAGAAAGTCATTATGTTATATGTGCTTTATTTCAGTTTAGCCAACCCAAGAGGCTTTATTATATGCACACTGTTTTTAACTTTACTTTGCTTCAATGAGTGCAAGTTTATTTAAGTATATATATATATCCTGTTATTTAAATATTAATTTGTTTTTTACAAAGTCTCTAGGTACCTAATATATTATCATAAAATAATGATTATACTATTAATGTGGCCTTCTATTTTGTTTTTTACTATATGTTTCCATGAATCTATTAGTTATAAACATCTATACAGTGTTATTTTGTTCATATTTAATATTTCTTTTTTTTTCTGTTTAGTTAGAGAGAGCATTTATTTGCTTAGCCCTATTCTTACATAAAGCTTTGTGTGCCTCCTTCTTCCTTGCTATCACATCCCTCACCTCCTCATTCCACCACCATGTATCTCTGCGATCTCTCCTACCTTTTGTCCTTCCATACACTTCATCACATGCCTTTAGTACCCCTTCTTTAAAAGACTTCCACAAATCTGGTGCATCAATGCTTACCAACTCCCAAACTCTCTCTCCTCAAACCTTGCTCTTGTTTCTTCTTCCTTCAGTTTCCACACCTTTCTTCGCTCAGCCATTCCCTTTCTCACATGCTTTTTAACTTTCCTCTTATCCAAGTCAGCAACCACCAACCTGTGCTGCAACTCCCCTGGTATTGTCTTCACATCTCTCAAATATTTTCTGTTTTTCCTGCCAACCAACATGAAATCAATCTCTATCTCATTCCCTCCTGCACTGAAAGTCACCTTCCTTTTCTCTGTTTTCCTAAACCACGTCTTCACCACACACAACTCTTTCTTATCACAAAACTCCAACAGCATCCTACCTTCCAAATTTCTCTCCCCAATTCCATTTCCCTCATGCACACCATCAAAGCCCTGAATCCATTTCCCAACATGTCCATTAAAATCACTCATGCCTAAAACCAATTCATCTACCTTTTGTGAGTCCCACTCATTCGCCATTTCATCAAAGGACTGCTCTTTCTCAATGGTCCCTCTTCTACTCTGCGGATGATACCCACAAATCACCCTCACTACTTCTTCCTCAAATGCTAACACTACTGTCATCACTCTGTCACTCTTTCTCCTGACCTCCACCACCTTCTTACAGATTTCTTCCTTCATCAAAACTCTCACACCTCCAGTCCCCCTGCTATTTCCTGACCACCACAACTTGTACCCTTTTCCTTTGACCCCCACAAATCTTGCACCTTGGCCCCTCCACCTAACCTCCTGCACACATCTACCTTCCTCTTCCTCAATTCCTCACACACCTCAGTTCCCCTTCCATACAGATTGCCCACATTCCAACTTCCCAACCTCCCTCCAAGCTTCTCCTCAGGCCGTTGGCCATCATAAGGCAAGTCATGCTCGCGCAACCCAGGATGAGGGTTTGCACCTTCCTTTTTCAGGTAGGCAGGTGCAGCCCACACCAACCTTTGGGCTGGCTGGTGCCCATTCGCCTTTGCTATTATCATGAGGCTTTTTTGTAGCTGGATTTTCTACGGAGAGCATGCCCTTGCTTACCCCCAATCTCAGTTTCTAGACTGAGTGGTCCCAAGACCAAGGCCTCTACCAAGATTTTTAAGAAATGTGATGGAAAACTAGCTCAAGAAGGCAGGGATGCTACTCCCTGAGACCCCTTTCAGACTCCCCACCACCTATGTGTGTATATATATATATATATATATATATATATATATATATTTAGTTTTTGTATGTGGCAGATGTTCAGGTGCAATAAACACTGTAAACAAACAGGAAACAACTTCTATCTCATTCCAGGGAGAAAAACTAGAGGTAGTCGATAGCTTCCGCTATCTGGGTGACCAAGTTAGTAGTGGGGGTGGGTGTGCTGAAAGTGTAGCTGCTAGAATAAGAATAGCTTGGGCCAAGTTTAGAGAGCTCTTACCTCTGCTGGCGACAAAGGGACTCTCACTCAGAGTAAAAGGCAGACTGTATGACGCATGTGTACGAACAGCCATGCTACATGGCAGTGAAACATGGGCTGTGACTGCTGAGGACATGCGTACGCTCGCAAGGAATGAAGCCAGTATACTCCGCTGGATGTGTAATGTCAATGTGCATACCCGTCAGAGTGTAAGTATCTTGAGAGAAAAGCTGAACATAAGAAGCATCAGTAGTGGTGTGCAAGAGAGACGATTGCGCTGGTTTGGACATGTGGTGAGAATGAATGAAGATAGCTGCGTGAAAAAGTGCCACTCCCCGACAGTTGAGGGAACCCGTGGAAAAGGTAGGCCCAGGAAGACCTGGGCTGAGGTGGTGAGGCAAGACCTTCGAACATTGGGCCTCACCGAGGCGATGACTACTGACCGAGACCTTTGGAAATGTGCTGTGCGTGAGAAGACCCGGCAAGCCAAGTGAGATCGTTGCCAGGGCCCCCGGACTGGCTCTTGTGCGGGTGGCACATAAGATGTACCATCTTGAGCATGACCGTTGCCAGTACCGCCTGACTGGCCTTGTAGGGTTTTCGAGCGAGATCGTTGCCAGCGCCCCTGGACTGGCTCTTGTGCGGGTGGCACATAAAAGACACCATTTCGAGCGTGGCCGTTTTCGTGTGGGTGACACGTAAAAGCACCTACTACACTCTCTGAGTGGTTGGCGTTAGGAAGGGCATCCAGCTGTAGAAACTCTGCCAAATTAGATTGGAGCCTGGTGTTGCCATCCGGTTTCACCAGTCCTCAGTCAAATTGTCCAACCCATGCTAGCATGGAAAGCGGACGTTAAACGATGATGATGATGATGATGATGGTATATATATATATATATATATATATATATATATATATATATATATATATATATAATGCAAGAGAGTTAGGGGTTGAGGATTCAACCCACTAAGGGATAGTATCTATCCAATATACTGCTGGGAGGGTACCCAATTATTGTTACACTAGTGTTATACCAAGTACAATAAGTGGGTGCGGGTAAAAGGGGGTTATTTTACCCTAAATTTATATAGCAATGAGAAAATGGAGGAGAATATGCGGTATCCATCGACTTGCAGACAATGTATTCTATTGATTAATTTGTTTATTTTATAACTAAAATGACAAAAACCACAATATACAGATGCTTATGACATACCATGTCATATTAACAATTAATGTTACAAATATAAAGTACATTTAGCAATTGGAGAATGTACAGAAACTTACAGCTGTTTCGGCCTAGCGTTGGCATGCCCCATTCTATGAGCACAGGAGCTATAGAGATAGAATGGGGCATGTTAACGCTATATATATATATATATATATATATATATATATATATATATATATATATATATATGTATATATTCATGTATCATTAAAAATACGTCTGTACTTATGCTTTATCTTTTTTATTTTAAGTATTCTGTATTTTCTTTACTATTGGTCTGGCGAAAGAGACTTCCTAAATTCATATTCAACTTTTCCAGACCTCTGTTTCATTTTCAATAATTTAATACATTTGGTGTCTGTTTTAAAACACACACACACACACACACACACACACACACACACACACACACACACACACACATGACAGGATTCTTTCAGTTTTCATCTATCTAATTCACTCCCAAGGCTTTGGCTGGTCCATAGTATAGTAAAAGATGCTTCATTTTAGTGGGGACATAAACAAATGTCATTCTTGACCAAGTTCTTTCAATGTGAAGACATGAAAGGACAAACCCTCACATACAAGCATGATGAGCTTCTGTACAATTTTCCTCTACCCCAAACTTCACTCACAAAATATTGGTCAATCTCAGTCTTTAGTAGAAGACACTTGCCCAAGGTTCAATGCAATGGGATTGAACTCAAAAACATATATTTGCAAAGCAAACTTCTTAACCACATAGCCATGCTTGCTCCTATCAAAAGGATTGAAGTTCTTCCTGAACCATAGGCTCATGTGGTTGGTTCCCCAGTTTCTGTGGTGAATGTATTATCCCCTGGATAAGGTGCTATTCCATTGTAGGATTACTCACTTTTACCAGCTGAGTGGACTACAGCAACATGGAATTACGTGTTTCGCTCAAGAACACAACATCACCTGGTCCGGGAAGTGAAACCACAATCTTACAATCATAAGTGCAACACCTTCACCACAAAGCCATGCACCTCAATGTCTACTCTTGATAAGCTTTATGTGAATACAACAGTTTAGTATAATTCACCATTTTAGTAAGATGTAGCATCACTGTAAAGCTGACCAGTGATTCATTGTTAGGCAATGCTGAGTTCAGTTCTTTTGGCAGGAATGATGTTGTTTGTGATGGACTGACATCCTATCCATACAGAAATTGTTTTCTCTCCTGATCTGGTCAATACTATAGAAAGCCAGGATAGTTCCTGGATTAGTGAACTATAATAAATTCTAAAAGAAAACAATAATAGAAAAATTTTCAAAATTTGACATTTTGTTTTGTTTCTTATTCTTTGTGTTTTTTCCTTCTTCCCTTTCTAAGTATGAACTTTTCATTTCAAAAGAAAGAATCAGATCTAATCTGTAAGACCATATTCCTCATGGTATAGAAATGTTGACAACAATAGCAATTCTAAATAATTACTGCTGCAAATTTATGATATTCTTTTATATTCTGTTAGAAGCCACAAATTAGGAAATTTGCAGCAGCACCATTTCTTCCTATGATATATCTGTTTGATTATGGAAATTCTGTCTCTTATTCTGAAGATATAAACTGGAAATTCTTCATACAGATTGGTAAAATATATTCAAATGCAATTGATTAATATTTTATGTTGGAATGGAGGTATGGCAGGATTGTTAGAGTGTCAGATAGAGTTCTTTCTTTGAGGTATTTGTTCCAGATCTTTAAGTCCCTCCTAAGTCAACTTAGCCTTTCATTCTTCTGTAGAAACAATGCCAAATCAGATTGAAACCTGGTGCAGCTCCCCAGCTTACCGGTTTTCAGTCAAATCGTCCAACCCATACCAGCATGGAAAACAGACGTTAAATGATGATGATGATGATGATGATGATGATGATGACAGTGAATCCTCTTAAGTATGAAATAGCCCAGCTATGGAAAATCAAGAAGGTGACGATAATGCCAGTTATTGTTGGTTCCTTGGGGACTGTATTAGAAGGCACCAAGAAGAATATAAAGGAAATCAGAATAGAGTGCACAGTAGAACTGTTACAAAAGGTTTGCTTCATTGGCATGGCCAGAATAATCAGGAAAGTATTAGATAGTTGAAAAGAACAGATAGCATGGTATTGTAGGCTGCAGGCAACAAGCCTGCTACTCATGCAAGACTCCAGGAGTTATAACAAAACCTGAGATAAAAAATAATAATATTAATAATAGTCACCAAGTAGTCCAAAGTGAAAGTGGACTTGACAAGATTGTTTGGAATGTGAGAGGTAATGTAAAAGTGATACCAGTTATAATCAGGGCATTAAGGTCAATCCCATTTAAACTTCAAGACTTCTTAAAGTGGTTGAGAACACCATGCAAGATTGGTGTCATACAAAAATGAGCCTCGCACATTTTAGGTGCACATTTTAGGAACTGTGCACATTTTAAGGAAGTGACTTGACAAATGATAAAATACAATGGATGACAACGATGATGATGACGACGATGATGATGGTGGTGGTGGTAGTGGGTACTGTTCAAGAATTATTATTAACATTAAAAGAGCAGGGGATTTGCTGAATTGTGAAAATGGTAAACAATGTGTTCTGTGGTATTTAGTTGCAATCTTTTACGCTTTCAGTTCTTGTCAAGGTTAAATTTGCTATTCATCTTTCCAGGATCGATAAATTAAAGAACCAGTTAAGTACAGGGTTGGATTTAATTTGCTATCCCCATTCCTCAATATTTCTGGCCTTGTGCCAATGTTAGAAACCATTATTAATATCAAATTATTTCATGTTATTAACTGTAATTATTGAATAAACTTTACCATTCAACTGCCCAGCACTGATGAAGTAAGTAGCTGTTAATTCAAATAATTATAAAATTTCATTGTGAATTTATGGCCCTAAGCCAATTTTAGAAATCTTTATATGTGTGTTCTTTTACATTATGAATTCAGATTCTGCCAAGGATGACTTTGCAATTCATCTTTCCTTGGTTGATGAGATAAATGCCAATAATGTACAGGACTCATTTTAATCTTCCTTCTCCACCAAATATGTGGCCATATTCCAATGTAGGAATTGATTATTATTGCTGTTGTTAAAATTATTTATTTATTATTATTATTATTATTATTGATATTGTTATTGTTATTATTATTATTATTATTATTATTATTATTATTATTATTATTATTATTATTATTATTATTATTATTATTACTATTATTATTATCATAAGAGGTGGATTGATAGAATTATTATAGTGTTAGACAAAATGCCTTGCAGTATTTCTCCCAGCTCTTTATGCTCAAATTTCAAATCTTCTTGGAATCAACTTTGCCTTTCATCCTTTCAGGATTAATAAATTGACTAGTCAGGTACTGGGGTTAATTTAATTCACTAACACCATCTCCATATATTGTGTCCTTTCCTTATTTCTATGCTTAGTTACATTTCATGTCTTTACATTCTGAGTTCCAATTCCACCAAGGTTAATTTTTGCCTTTCATCCTTTCAAGGTCAATGAATTAAGTACAAGTTGAGCATCAGTGTCAATGTAATCAACTACTTCTGTCCCCACAAATTTCAGATCTTGTGCCTATAGCAGAAAAGATTATTATTCTTGTTGTTGAGGCAGCAAACTGGTAGTGTCCTTGCATGCCAAACAAGATGTTTAATGGCATTTCTTCTGGTTTTACATTCTGAGGTCAAATTCTGCCGGGGTAGACTTTACCTTTGATCCTTTCAGGGTTGATAAAATAAGCACCAGCTGAGCACTGGTGATTGGTATAACCGATTAGCACTCTCCTCTCCCACACTCCCCTCCAAATTTCAAACCTTGTGCCTACAGTAGAAAGGATTATTATTATTATTATTATTATTATTTTTTTTTATAACGTGCTTTCACTTCACTACCGAGCACAGCTCTGTGTGCCTTGGGTATGTGCTGTGGTTTGCTGTGATGCTCTTATGGTTACTGTATTGAAAGTGTTTTGCGTAGGATGTGTGCAGTGCCCAGTAGTGCAATTTTCTGTATGTTATATATATTTGTAAGTCCTGGTGTTTTTGTTATGTATTTGTCTGAATATTTTTTTATCATACCTAAGGCACCTACTATGATAGGAATTGTTTCTGTTTTTAGATTCCACATTCGAGTTACCTCTATTTCCAAGTCTTTGTATTTTGAAAGTTTCTCCATTTCTTTTAGGGAAACGTTGTCATCTGCTGGTATTGATGCATCAATTAGAAAGCATTTTTTTTCTTCATGATCTTTGACAACTATATCTGGTCTATTGGCCTTAATTTCTCTATATGTGTGTATTGGCATATCCCAGAGTATGGTTGCTTTCTCGTTTTCTGTGACCTTTTCTGGCGTGTGTTTATACCATCTTTTTTCTGTTGTTATTCCATATTATTATTATTATTATTATTATTATTATTATTATTATAATCATCTTCTTTCAATTCTCTTTCCATTTCTTGCCAAGTGTCTTCCTAACACTTAGGGCAGACAAACGCACTGTATACATTGGTAGGCCATTAAAATAAACACACCAGATTGTCCATTTGCAGAGTCATGTGATAGAGAACAAAGGGAAGACAGAGCGAGAGTGAGAGAGAGAGAGAGAGATTATTATTATTATTATATATTTGACTTTTGCTTTGTATTTGTACAAGTTGGCTCCATATCTCACCCAGAGACCTCAAGAGACAACAAGTTAGAAGTTCGTGCTGTTGTTATGCCTAGGGTGTCATATATTTGGTTTTGCACAAAGTATTGTTCTAGAGAGTGTTTCAGAAAACATAAGAAAATTATAAGATTGTTTCAAAATTTGAGATTACATAGACAGTATTTTATGTAGGATATGGGTAGTTCCCATGAGCATTATTTTTTGAATGTCTTCCATTTTGAGGTTCCTGGTATCTCAGCTAGGTAGCAATCAGCCCCTTTTGTTATCATTCCTCAGGCACCTATGGCAACATTGTTTTAGTCTTGAGGTTCCATATTTTGCCGATTTCTATTTCAAGATCTTTATACTTGCTCAGCTTTTGGTAGGTCATGACAGATACATTTATATTGATTGGGACAATCATATCAATGAGGAGACATGATTTTTGTCTGAAGTCTTTCAATATAATGTCTGGCCTATTTGCATCTATCTTTCTGTCAGTTTGAATGGTGAAGTTCCAGAGGAGTGAGATGTGATCATTTTCAAGTACTGGAGGTGGTTTGTCTTCCCACCAGTTTTTATCATGGGGCAGGTCCAGGTTTTTGCAAATTACCCAGTGAATATATCGTGCTGTTCTATCATGCCTGTTGAGATACTCTGAAGGAGCAAGAAGACTGCACATGGAGACAACATGATCAATGGTTTCATCTTGTTGTTGACATACATGACATGTTGGGCAGCTGGTAGTTTCTTGTAGGTAGGCATTGATCTCAGGCTGCTATGATAAACCCTTCTGTTTCTGATTTTAAGCCAGAAGTCACTAACCATTGATGGCTAAGGGCTTTGTAAACATCAGCACTATTAGCTCTCTTTGGGTATTTACCATTTAGGGGTTTTTCTTGCCATTTATCAGTAAGAATATCCAAGGCAGCAGTTTTAGTACGGGTTTTCGTACGCTTAGCGTTTTCTATGCTTGTTTCTAGTAGGTCTAATTCAGGAATTTGTTGTATTTGGAATTCACTTAGATATTCCTTTGCCTGTTTTTTTACTGAATATGATGTTTTCTTGTACCGGTGCCATGTAAAATGCACACATGCAATGCCACAGAAAATGCACTTGTGTTAGTGCCATGTCAGATTCATTCATGCTGGTAGCATGCAAGAAGCACCCAGCACACTCTGTAAAGTGGTTAGCATTAGGAAAGGCATCCAGCTGTAGAAACCATGCCAAAATAGACGACTGGAGCCTGGACAGCTCTCTGGCTTACCAGTTCCTATCAAATCGTCCAACCCATGCCAGCATGGAAAACGAATGTTAAATAATGAAGATGATTGCCCTGGACTGCTACATTCTTTAACAACCCTGGAAAGATGAATGGTAAAGTTGACCTCTGTGGAATTTGAACACAAAATGCAGACAGTTGGAATGAAAACTCTATCCAGAATGAAAACTCTAATACCAGTTCACTGCGTATTAATGATCATTATTGCTTTAAGGGCATTGGGTGACAGAGTTGGCGGGGAACTGATTAAATAAGTTAAAGAGTGATGTACTAAATGACATTTGCAAAGTTATTCTCAAATAAGTGAAATTTCCTTTTTTGGTAGACAAAGTAAACAATGGACTTTTATATATCTGTTATCTTTTGTTTTTATTTGTTTCAATCAATGGACTGTGGCCATGCTGGGGCAGTGCCTTGAAGGATTTGAGCCAAATGAATTGATTCCAGTACTTACTTTTAAGTCTGATACCTATTCTACTAGTCTCTTTTGCCCCAAATCACTAAGTTTCAGGGATGTAACCAAACCAACACCAGATATCAAGCGGTGATGGTGGTGGTAGGAAAACACAGACTCAAAGACACACACATAGATATATATATATATATATATATATATATATATATATATATATATATATATATATATATATTTATGGTAGGCTTCCACCAAATTCACTCATTAGGCATTGGTGAACCTGGGACTATAGTAGAAAACACTTGCCCATGCTACCATCCAATGGAAGTGAACCCAAAACCATATAGTTGCACAGTGAGTTTTTTAACCACACAGCCAGAAAAATAAGTTACTAATAATTTTTGGCCAGTCATGGCTCAGTGGTTAGAGCATCAGGCTCACAATCACGAGGTAGTGAATTCGGTTACCAGTCTACACTGTGTGTAGTGTTCTTGAGCAAAATACTTTATTTCACGTTGCTCCAGTTCACTCAGCTGTAGAAATGAGTTGTGATGTCACTGGTGTCAAGCTGTATTGGCTTTTGCCTTTGTCTTTCCCTTGGATATCATTGGTGGCATAGGGTGGGGAGGCTGATATGCATGGGTGACTGCTGGTCTTCCATAAACAACTTTGCTCCGACTTGTGTCTCGCAGGGTAACTTTCTAGGTACAATTCCATGGTCATTCATGACCGAAGCAGGAGGTGGGGGTCTTTAGTTTGCATATTGAATAAATAAATAAATAAATAAATAAATAAAATGAACTAAGGGAAATAACTCAAGTGCACTTAAGATATATTCTCTTGCAGTAATTAGGTTACATCAATTTTACATTCTGATTTCTAATCCTACTCAGATCAACTTTGTCCTTTATCATTTACAGAGGGCATAAAATAAGAACCAATCAAGAACTGTAGTCAGCCTAATTGATTCAACTTTCCCTCCATGTTTGTAACCATATTGCGGATGTTTGTTTATATAATCACTTTAGTGGTCTATTTGTACATGATTATATGTTTATTTGCATGTATTTAAGTGTATGAATTAATACTGAAAGAAATAAATCAATTTGATTTATTCATTCCTATTCACCCTTACTAAATGTGTGACTGGAATGAAATTGCACAGATTATCTATGAAATCATGCTGAGATATTGAGGAAATACTGAAATAAAAGAAGAGGAGATCATGACATTGTAAGTGCTTAAAATGGACAGCTATGTATCCATGTACATATTTATGAATCTGTCTGTCTATCTATTTATCTATCTATCTATCTGTCTGTCTGTCTGTCTGTCTGTCTGTCTGTCTGTCTGTCTGTCTGTCTGTCTGTCTATTTATCTATCTATCTATATCACCTATGTCTATGCCTCTGCCCCCAATCTGTCCCTGACAAACATCCTCTCCCTGCCTCCTCCACAACCTATACCTATACATTCAATCTGTTCCTGATGACCCCACCCTACAACTTACTTTTCTATCACCCATCTCACAACCTACAACTCATTTTACTAACGCCCACCTGTTCATCACAACAGAACTGACCATTCAACTGCTGTAATTATGAGACTTTGTGCCTTTGTGCCTTCCATTACCTCCTTATTTCCACTGAACACCCTTTTCAGCTCCCCTTTATGTGAAAATCCCCTCATTTTGCCAGTGACAGCTCTCTCTCTTTCCCTCATTACCTTTGATGTCTCCCACCATTTCCTGCCTCACGTACCTCTGGATTTGCCCTTAGTACTGTGCATCTCTCTTTCACACCAACCCCACTCACTTCACATCATCTTGCTACCAACTACTACCTCTCTGAGCCACACCTATTTTCCTCCATCTGACAACGACCACACTCAAATGGTGCTTTTTACATACCACCAGCACAGGACCAGTCAGCTGGCACTGGCATTGACCATGCTTGAATGGTGCTTTTTACGTGCCACCGGCATGGGTGCCAATCAGGCAGTACTGTCATCGGTCACAACAATAACTTCACTTGCCTCAACAGGTCTTCGCCAGCACAGTTTATTGCCTAGTGATTGAAGGGTGCCCTTAAATGGGCTGGTTATGCTGCACTGGTATAGGCCATGGTTACGGTCTCACTTGGCTTGCCAGGTCTTTTCAAGCACAGCATATCTTCAAAGGTCTCGGTCACTTGTCATTGCCTTGGTGAGGCCCAGTGTTCGAAGGTTGTGCTTCACCACCTCATCCCAGGTCTTCTTTCACAGGTTCCCTCTACTGCTAGGGTGTGACACTTTTCCACCCAGCTGTCCTCATTCATATGCAACACACACACACACATGTATATATATTTTCTCTCTCTTTTTTTCCTCTCTTCATCTGTTTTTCTCCTCATTCCTTTCTGAAGAATTGTGTAGGCTCAAAACATTAAAAACTTTTCCATTTCTTTAAACTAATGCACCTTTGTTTGTTGCTCCCTCATCTGTCTCTGTTTTTTATGATAAAGATTTGAAGTTTCCTTTTGATTAAAATACCAGTTACTGCAGAGCAAAGCCTCTCACTACAATTCATCTATATTTAGTGTCACTCACTCCTACTCCATTTATTGTTTTAGTTTCCCCTCCACCAGTGTGACCAGAATGTGAAACAAACACATTGCATTTTATTACAAGTGATACACACACACACACACACACACACACACACACACACACACACACACACACACACACACACACACACACACACACACACACACACACACACACACACACACACACACACACACACACACACACACACACACACACAACCATATATTTATATATCTGTAAAAATATGTAACACTTATTCGGTAGCCATGATAGAATTCAGAGTTTTGGATGCCAGGGTGGGAATCCACGCCAACATCTCTTCAGTTATCCGGCCATTGAAAATTCCTGTGAAAAATATGGACACCTACTACATCAATTATTCTATGAAAAACATACCGATACCATCAAGGGAAACATACTTTAAGAAAGTTTTGGAGAAAATTATCATCATCATCATCATCGTTTAACGTCCGCTTTCCATGCTAGCATGGGTTGGACGATTTGACTGAGGACTGGTGAAACCGGATGGCAACACCAGGCTCCAGTCTGTTTTGGCAGAGTTTCTACAGCTGGATGCCCTTCCTAACGCCAACCACTTATAGAGCTCATTAAACGCATGAGATGGAAAGGATAATTTTTCACAGGAATTTTCAATGGCTGGATAACTGAAGAGATGTTGGCGTGGGTTCCCAACCCGGCATCCAAAACTCGGAGTTTTATCATGGCTAACAAATAAGTGTCACATATTTTTACAGATAAATTCCTCTATTTACATAGTATCGGGGTCTCTTTCTTTCATTTGTTGTCCTTTTTATCAATATATATATATATATATATATTGCAGGCAAGAAAGAAAAATTCAAATGCAGTAAAGCTGTAAGGACAGCAGAGCAAGATTGGGTATTTACCCTTGTAAAACAGGTAAAAGTTGCCAGCAGATACTGGCTGAGTGCTCTAACCATTAAGCTAAATGGTCCCTGATGACAATTACAGTCAATTTTAATGCTAAATTATAGCATTCAAATGCGACATGCCTATGCATGTATGGATGTTCATACAAGATAAAATGTACTGAATACTCATAGTGTAATCCATTTATTTGTTTGAAGATAAGCATTCACATCACTACTAATCAGTATTTCTTAGTACATGTGATTCTTCATATTATGTAAAAATGTATGGATGAACTTAAATTAGTTCTTTTTCACTTAACCTTGGCTTGATGTTTAGGGTGCAATGTTAAGGTATGCAGCAATGTAGTGGGGGGAAAAGGCAGCTAATAGGTGGGGTATTATTTGTAGAAATGGTCAATTTACTTGTGACTAATGCAGAGTAAGGGTGACTCCTTCTATATGACTATTGATAGTGACCAAATATATGATATGGTAATAAACAAAAGAAGATTACTGCTATATTGATTTTGTAAGGTTCCTGTAGACAATGATGTGTATAGACTGTGGTGGAGTACCTTCTTTATGATTGGAAGAGTTCTGATATATATATATTTGTTTATATACTTACACAAATTTATGTCTATATCTTAGCAAATTGATAAATATCTTTTATCTTATTGCTTCTTTTAGTCACTGGAATGTGGCCATACAGGGCCACTGCCTGGAAGTGTTTACTTATTTTCTTCTAAGTCTGGTACTTCTTCTATTGATGTTTGCCAAACTGCTAAGTTACAAGTTTGTAAACAGTGATTGTCAAGTGGTGGTGGGGCAAACACACACACACACACACACACACACATGCAACAGGCCTCCACACAGTGTCCATCTAGCAAACTCACTCACAAGGCATTGTCTACCTAGGGCTATAATAGAAGACACTTGCCCAAGGTACTGCACAGTGGGACTGAACCTGAAACCACATAACTGCAAAGTGACCTTCTCAGCCACACAGTCATGTAAACATTTTCCAATTATGTTTGTGTATGTAATTTAGAAATATACTTACAAGTCACTCTCTGCGTTGCCCAAAATTGTCCAGCAGTTTCTACAATCCAAGCTTCTGTTTTGTCACTGATTAAGAAGCTGTTGTCATACTTCAGGTAGGACAGAAGCGGTTCATCCGATACCCGGCCTCCCACTCCAACTGTTTCTAATAGCTTGATGATGATGTCTTTAGCTTCTTTTGCTGTAGCGCTGCGTTCAAGAGCCAACCTAGATAAATGAATGCAGAACAAAAAGGATTGCAAAGATTATTATTATTAAATTTCCGCTGACAAACACACACACACAAACAAAATATCATTAATGCAAATTATATAACAGGGATAAATTATTTTATGAAAGAAATAGATGATAAATTACTGAAACACAATCTTGGTAATAAAAGGTCTGATCACAGTTCATGAGTTTAAACCACTGCATGTGTTTAGTAGTGTTTCTAGAGCAAAACACTTGAGTCTCTATTGCTTCAGTTCATTTAGCTGTGAAGAAATGCACCAGATCTGTTTCCTATGGGCTGTTTCTCTAGGAAGAAATTAATCAGTTAGTTACTTGATGTTATTAAACTAGAGGTTAGCACCACTCCTCAAGACCCTTGTGAGGCTGAGGAAGTAGAAGGGGAGAGAAAGAAAACCAAAACAGTGAAAAATTTCTTTAAAAATTAGAACAGTGTAAGTTAAAATAAATCCTTTCCTATGCCACTTTCCAAGAAAAGTAATATTCCTCAAAAAGAAGTCCAAATTGTTCCATTAAACATATTAAAGTAATACAAACTTTAAAAAATTTTTCCTAGAGACATTATAAAGTATATTTCAATATGACTGCCAGTCCCAAGCCTTAACTCTGAATTAAGAAGTGTTACGTGCTGGTTGTAGAAAGTCCACAAAACAAGGAAAAAACCGATAAGTTGAGATTTGATGTTAGGCCTTAAAGACAAGCTGTTATATAACTGAACCAATATACTATACAATAAATTCAACCAATTCATGCCAGAATAGAAAAATTGACATTAAAATGAGAATGAGAGTAAAAGTCGATGATCCATTGGTATTTATCTTTATTTTTCTGAAGCCAAAGAACTCAACTCTGACTGGTCATGTTTAGCTAGATGTAAATAGATAAGTAAAGTCAATCACTGTAAGAAGCAGGAACACTATACAATTCATGAGTGCTTTGTGGAACTGAGTTCAGATTTTATGGTTTCTGGAAAAGCAACATTAAGACATTCTACTACTCAGGCTTCAGACCATAATCTCTAATTGTCTTAAGCTGCTTTAGCTCTTGATCTGACTACTGGCTTTGACTGCTGGCTGCATGTATGGCTGATGCATAATAAGACAGAAATACTTCTCATTCACCATTAGTCATTGTTAAGTGGACATCATACTAGAGTGCAAGTGACTTCATGACAATAAATAATTATAATTGAACTAGCCACTAAACCTCTTTTTATTTTCTGTCCTTGTTTATTTCTGTGTTCCTTTCTGTCAAAGAGCGTAGGCTCGAAACGTAAAAGACTTTCTCACTTCCCAAGCGTTAAACTAATACATCTGTTTGTTGTTTACACACCCATCTTTGTCTTTTGTTTCTTTTTTGTAAATTCTCACTATATATATATATATATTGAAGTATATTATTATAAATATATAACTATAATTAAGGGCACTGGAGGGACAACGCCAATATGTTAAAAGTAGATGTCAAATGTCTACAAACCACTCTAAATTTGTTCCCCTTTTGGCACAGTGCTGGGGAGGACAATGCCAATACACTAGAAGATGTTAAATGTCTACAAACCTTGTGCCAAAAGAACAAATTTAGAATGGCTTGTAGACATTTGACTTCTACTCCTAGCATATTAGCAATGTTCTTCCAGTGCCCTTAATTATAATTATATATTTATAATTATATAAAGAGAAAAACAACTTGTTTTAAATCTCTGAGCGAGACATATACAGTAACAGTACCAAATAGTAAAGTTTATTTGCCAACATAATGTGGCAGTCCTATACAAGGATGATGTTGCTGTTAGCCCCAGGAAAACATCTTTTCCAGTTGGCTAGCAGCACACAGTTTGTGCCCTGGTGCTAAATAACAGTAACATCATCCTTGTATAGGATTGCTACATTATGTTAGCAAATAAACTTTACTATTCAGTACTGTTACCATATATCTCTCACTTGGAGGTTTAAAACAAGTTGTTTTTCTCTTTACAAGATTAACAACTGTGTGTTGCTTAAAAAAATATATATTCTGTTTGCAAGTGGAGAGAGCCTTCATCACTAACCGTTGATTTTCTCACACTGAAGATGGGTAACTATCCAGAAACCTAGGTCTGTGAGTATCATGTAAGGCTAGAGATGAGAGCAATGACCTCCCTTGCATATACTATATGAGCACAAACTGTGTGCTGGTAGCCAACCCAAAAAGATGTTTTCCTGGAGATGAATAACAGTAACATCGTCCTTGTGTAGGACTGCCATATTATATTAGCAAATAAGCTTTACTATAATCATATACTTAAATATTAATTTTACCGATATGGTGGTTATTATACACTGGCCACTGATAAAATCATTTTAATGATTATATCCTCAATTTATACCTTTATATATATATATATATATATATATATATATATATATATATATATATATATATGTAAATGTTGAATGATGAAAATGAGTGCTCACCACCACAGTGGTGGATAGTATTTTTTTTATTTGTGTATTAAGGTTACCATTGGTAGCCTTACTACACCTTTTATCCATTTTGGATAAATACACAGTTTTGTGTGTATATATATATATATATATATATATATATATATCTTTATACATACACCAATTCCATTAGCTGATAATGGTTACAGAAGTCTGAAATATAATGTATCAATTGCCTGTATACTTTTTGAGATGTACCATGACAATTGATAAATAGTTAGCTGCATATATCATAAAAATGTTATAAATGGAGTTAATTTCTGAACTTTTCTCATTCAAAGATAGTTACCAATTACTTTTAAAGATATCCATTTTACCAAAGACTCAAAGAAATTATTTCAGTTACTTTTCTTAAAAAGATTTGAAATAAGAATTGTAAAATAATAAAATATTAGTTATTTCTTACTACATTAGATTCTACCTTGTTGTGGTACTCATTAATGGTCGATAGACTTATTCAGGAAGAGACACTAGAGAACAGTGGTATTACTGGAACACATATTGGTTTCAAATTTTGGTACAAGGCTGGCAATTTTTGGGAAGGGGTAAGTTGACTTACATTGGTACTTATTTTATTGATACTGAAAGGATGAAAGGCAAAGTCAACTTTGGTAGAATTTGAACTCTGAACATGAAGATGGATGAAATGCTGCTAAGCATTTTTGGCCAGTGTGCTAACAATTCTGCCAGCTTCCCACCTTCACAGGAATATATACCAATAACTTTAAGCTTTTAGTATTCAAACTGGCCAGATCAGGCCTTTCACATGTACCCTGCAATATCATTCTGAAAATAGACAATCACATTGTCAAAATTTTGAAGCTAAGAGATGATGCATGGTCAATTCAAAACAATATGGATAAATATGCATGATATTTGGTAAAGTAATCTGAATACTAAAGGATTAAGCTGTTGGATCAGCAATCTCATGAGTTAACTAGTTGAATATCACAATGTACCATGCATGAATAAAGATTTCAAACAGTAACACAAGGTGGGGGTTGAATATAGAAGCTGAATCAAGCCTAATATATTACAGGTGCTTATTTTAATTTACTTCAGAGGTAAGTCAACTCAGTTGCATAAACAAAGCATGTTCCACCTTAGGCAACCCATTAGTTTGCACCCCCCACTCCTCTATATAGTTTTATACTGCAGGCCCAAAAGTGCTACCCCAATAAAAGCATTGGCTGGGACAGATTATGACCTCCACCTTCCTCTCAGCTATGCTACTGAGTCAACCCTCACAAAACTTACTCTGATTATATATTGGGTCATCCCATAAATAATGCGGTTTTTTTATACTCTTATTTTTCAAAATTAAGATAGACAAAGTTCTTTTTTAATCTAAAATATACTCTCCTTCATTTTCTTCAATGCTCTTCCATCTATCTGGTAGACTTGCAAGGGCCCTCTTCCAAAATTCACTTGTTCATGAGGAAAGATATTTCTCCAGTACTGGTCTGACCTTGTCTACAGAATTTCTATTTTTTCTGTCCAAATGGTTTTGAAGACTGCGGTATAAATGATAATCAGATGGGGCAATGTCCAACGAATATGGTGGGTGGGGCACCATTTCCCATTCAAACTGCTCCAGCTTTTAGAATGTTACCCTTGCCCGAGGCTATAGTAGAAGACACTTGCTCAAGGTGCTACACAGTGGAAATGAACCCGGAACTATGTGGTTGGTAAGCAAGCTACTTACCACACAGCCACTCCTGCACCTATGTCTATTTTTATTTATTTATTTATTTATTTCTATTCTGTGCCCAGCTGTATATCAGTCCCTCTTTGGGTGGCTTCACTAACATATCAGTTTTTTTATGAAAAGAAGTTCCTGGGCCTTCATTCCATCCTTTTCCCATTTCTAGAGAAAGAGATACTGTCAGTGATTCCTAATGACCATTTTTAAGAGCACGACATAGCCATTTCTCAGAGAGAGAGAGAGAGAGAGAGAGAGAGAAAGAGAGAAAGAGAGAGAGAGAGAGAGAGAGAGAAAGAGAGAAAGAGAGAGAGAGAGAGAGAGAGAGACAGACAGACAGAAAGAAAGAGAGAAAAGGGGAGAGAGAAAGAGAGAAAGAGGGAGAGTGTATGCATGTGTGTGTATATGTATGTGTATGTATGTATTTGTGTGCAAATGCATATGTGTGTGTGAATGAGAAAGTGTGAGTGCAAGTGTGTGTGTGTGAGAGAGAGAAAGAGAGCAAGTAAAAGAGAGAGAAAGAGAGAGAGAATGAGAGAGAGTGAGAGAGAGAGAGAAAGAGAGTGTGTGTGCATATGTGTGTAGGAAAGAGATATTGTGTGTATGCATGTGTGCATGTGTGAGAGAGAGAGTGTATGTGTGCATATGCGAGGGAGTATGCATGTATGCATTGTGTGTGTGTGAGAGAGAGAGAGTGTGTGAGAAAGAGAGTGTGTGTATATGTGTGTATGTGTGTGTGTGTGAAAAAGAAAGTGTATGCATGCATATGTTGTGTTGTGTGTGAGAGAGAGAGAGGGAGAGAAAAGAGAGAGAAGATGAAAGACAATGCTGATCTCAGCAGGATTTGAAATCAGAGTGCAGCAAACCAGAACAAATCTTGCAAGGCATTCTCTCCAACTTTCTATTGATGCTACCAATTCACTCTCTTATGTCTATCATAACTATACTGTAATGTAGTAATAGCTTGTTTTGCTTTCAGATTATCTCTGCCTCACCATTGACATTTCTATTTACACTATATTTTGATATAATCTGATCTGTTTCCTTCGTTTCCTCTGATCATCTCCAATTGACCTATTTCTAAATATACACATACCCTCCGGCTACATTTAATCTCAGAACCGTTTATATCTCAAATACATAGTTTCAAAACTATATAAACACAGTATATTTTCTTTTTACTCCAGAGTTTGTCTTTTGCCTCATTTAGCCAAATTAATGTATAAATATAAATTACATTGGTTCATTATATACCAAACATGTCTAAACGAATTTAGTGCCACATAGTATCAAACTCAAACAGCGTCAATGGCACAGTACCAAAAGCTTCTGGCCATACGCGTTCTGTAACTGGTGTAAATATACAATTAAAGACTTTGACATTGTTGTAATTAGATATTTCTGTCCGGATGAATAACTACATGATTCGCTCACGTTGAGTGTCTTTAGAGGTTTCCATAATACACATGCACACATACACATAAACATTCACAAACATGAATACACAACTATACATAAATACATACATACATACATACATATATGCATGCCTACATACATGAATGCATGCATGCATATATACATACATGAATATGATGCATGTGTGCGAACTGCAATGCTTCATGGCAGTAAAGCATGGGCCGTGACTGCTGAAGACATGAGTAGACTCGAAATGAGGCTAGCATGATCTGCTGGATGTGTAAGGTCAATGTGCACACACGAGAGAGTGTAAGCACCCTGAGAGAAATATTGGACATAAGAAGCATTGGATGTGGTGTGCAAGAAAGACGTTTGCATTGGTGTGGTCATGTACTACGGATGGATGAGGAGAGCTGTGTGAAGAAGTGCCACTCCCAAACAGTGGAAGGAATCCAGGGTAGAGGGAGACCCTGGAAGACATGGGATGAGGTGGTGAAGCATGACCTTCGAACGTTGGGCCTCACAGAGGCAATGACAAAAGACCAAAACCTCTGGAAATATGCTGTGACTGAGAAGACCCAGCAAATAAAGTGAGTTCACAGCTGTAACCTACACCAGTGTCACATAACCAGCCCACTCAAAAGTACATTGGATCGTAAGGCGACATGCCGTGCTTGAGGAGACCTATTGAATCAAGTACATCAAAATCAAATGGAAATTGTAGTTGTGATCCCTGTGCTAGTGGTACGTAAAAAGCAAAATCCGAATGTGGTCGATGCCAGTGCTGACTTGACTGACTTCTGTGTCAGTGGCATATAAAAATCACCAACCAATCATAGTTGTTGACTATCCCCTCTGGCCCCTGTTCCGGTGGCACATACAAAAGAAGCACCTGCTACACTCTCGAAGTGGTTGGCATTAGGAAAGGCAACCACTCCGAGCTGTAGAAACACTGCTAGATCAGACTGGAGTCTGGTGCAGCCTCCTGGCTTTCCAGACCCCAGTCGAACCGTCCAACCTATGCCAGCATGGAAAATGGACGTTAAACAATGATGATGATGATATATATATATATATATATATATATATATATGTATATAATTTAAAGAAAAACCACTATTGAATAATTCAACAAAGAAGAATTAAACTCACACCCTCCAGAAAACAAATATATCACAAAAGCCTTATTAAAAAAAATCAATAAAATACAAAAAGAATAACTAGTAAATGGTATAAATGTGCGTAGTCATTTTATACCATTTACTAGTTATTCTTTTTGTATTTTATTGATTTTTTGAATAAGGTTTTTGTGATATATTTGTTTTCTGCAGGGTGTGAGTTGAATTCTTCTTTGTTGAATTGTTTAATAGTGGTTTTTCTTTAAATTATATACATATATTTTATATTGGGAAATTTGATTTAGTATTGCTAAATTGAATTTTTCACTGTAGGTTTTGGAATTTATTCCCTAATATTATTATTATTGTTATTATTATTATTATTATTATTATTATTATTATTATTATTATTATTATTATTATTATTAAATATATATATGTATATATATATATATATATATATATATATATATATATATATACATATATATATATAAAAGGCATCAGATGTGGTGTGCAAGAGAAACAACTACACTGGTATGGTCATGCGATGAATATGGACAAAGACAGCTGTGTTAAAAAGTGCTGATCTCTAACTGTGGAGGGAACCTGTGGAAGAGGTAGGCCCAGGAAGATATGGGACAAGATGGTGAAGCATGATCTTCGAATTGTGGGCTTCACTGAGACTATGACAAGTGACTGAGACCTTTGGTGATATGCCGTGCTTGAGAAGGTCTTTCAAGCCAAGTGAAACTGTAGTCATGGCCGATGCTGGTGTCACGCAACAGGCACCTGTGCCAGTGGCACATAAAAAGCACCTTCCAAATGTGGGGCCTCATAGACGTGATAAGTGACTGAGACCTTTGGCAATATGCCGAGATTGAGAAGACTCATCAAGCCAAGTGAAATCATAGTTGTGGCTGATGCTGGTGCCATGTAACTGGCACTTCATACTGGTGGTGCATAAGAAGCACCCGTTACGCTCTTGGAGTGGTTGGCATTAGGAAGTGCATCCAGCTGTAGAAACCATGCCAAATCAGATTGAAACCTGGTGCAGCTCTCCAGCTTATTAGTTTCAGTCAAACTGTCCAACCCATGCCAACATGGAAAGCAGACACTAAATGGTAATGATGATGATGATGATGATATAGTTTTTCTTTCATTAATTGGTACAAAAAGGTTGAAAGTGGCTCATACACTGTTGCATGTAAAGTGATATATGTTTATCATATGTTAGGTAAACAGAATATACATATAAAAATGTGTGTGTGTGTGTGTTTGTGTGTGTGTGTGTCTGTGTGTGCGTGCATGTGTGCGCATGTGTGTGTGTGGAGAGAGAGAGAGAGAGAGAGAGAGAGAGAGAGGGGCAGACAGACAGAGATAAGTCTAATCCATATATCTATTTTGATAGGTATTGTATCCCAGCTGCTGATTTGTGACTGCAATGCTATTTGCATAACAAATATATATATACAAATATATATATATATATATATATATATATATATATAAATATATAAATATAACACACACACACACACACACACACACACACACACACACACACACACACACACACACACACACACACACACACACCACATGCACACATATATACTAAGTATATATGTGTATCACAGAGTAATGTGATACTCTCATACAGCAGTATGTTGTTGAATGTGTGGGTGTATGTCTACTTCCCACCTGCTTGCAACTCTTGTTCATAGCTCACTGCAACTGTCTAGCTCCTGTGGTGAACTGGGAAGTAGTCTAGTGTTTAAGTTTTCACAACTAGCGCACAATCTCTCTTGCACCAAGACTTCTTGGTCAGGTTTCATCATTGTTACACAAAGTGACTGTCTTGTGGCTCCAGCCTAGTGTATCAATGAATTTTGGAACTGTTGTGGTCTCTGATATATAATGTGTAGGCCTACTTTAGTGTGTCTTGCCTCTAATCAGCCATCTCTATATTACTGTGTGCATGTCTAGGAAAATGAAGGTTAGGAGAGCACACTACAAAAGAAACTGAACTAAAAATGTTTCTAAATAGTTGCTAGCAACTGTTGCTAGCAACTGTTGCTAGCAACTGTTGCTAAATTGCTCTCAAATCATACCTTGCTGTCTTAGAAGAAATATAAGAGAAATTAGAAAAGAGAGTTCTAAATAAATAAAAGGTAGACAGGGCACAAGAAGTCCAGGTAACATTCCTCTGAAACTCACCCAAAATAATGACCAGTCTCATAGAACAAGGCTATTCAAGCCAATCACAAGAATGTCAGGAAACTAAGATAGCACCTGTGTATCTAAACCATGCTCTCATCACTGCTTTCTTTAAGAAAGGAGAGACAGACATGTGAATCTTTAACATAATTTAGCAGTTCAGCAAAAGAGACTGATAGAATAAGGACCAAATTTAAAAGAAAATATTGGAGCAAATACTTCAAGGAGATGCCCCAGCATTGGCACAGTCTAATGACTGAAACAAGTTGAAAGTTAAAAGATAATTCTCAAGCAGAATTAGACTGATACAGAGTGTGACATTTCTCCTTGAATTATGTATAACCCTTTTACACTGTTTTTTTTTTGGTATGGGTCTACCTGGGGTTATAGAATATATTTGCCCAAAATTCTATGCAAGTGGATCAGACCTGGAGTATTGTGAATGTGAAAAGAACTTCTTAAGCAGCATACATACGCTCAAAGACCCAGTGAAATCAAATCCATTGTATCAATAGGACTGGGTGATGAAGTACTGTTGCAAAATGCCTAAGGGCCAAACAGAC
This sequence comes from Octopus bimaculoides, assembly GCF_046866305.1. NCBI lineage: Eukaryota > Metazoa > Mollusca > Cephalopoda > Octopoda > Octopodidae > Octopus > Octopus bimaculoides. The sequence goes on from NC_142928.1 coordinate 66,523,678, forward strand.
AAATAGTATTTTCTGAATATATATGTGTACGTGTATGTGAGTGTGTGTGTGGGGGGGGGGGGGGGCACTTGTGCTGGTGGCACATAATAAGTACCATTCAAGTGTGGGTTGATGCCAGTGCTGCTTGACTGGCTCCCCGTGCTGGTAGCATGTAAAGAACATCATCCAAATGTGGTCAATGCTAGTACCCCTGACTAACTCCCATGCCGGTGGCACGTAAAAAGCACCATCTTAATGTGGTCAATGCCAGTGATGCCTGACTGGCTCCCATACCAGTGGAAGTAAAAAACAACCACTTTTGGAGTGGTTGCATTAGGAAGGGCATCTAGCTGTTTCTATAACTGGATGCCAGATCAGAATCAGATTGAAGCCTAATGCAGCCTACTGGCTTGCCAGTCCTCAGTCAAACCGTCCAACCCATGCCAGATGTTAACGATGATGATGATGATGATGATGATGATGATGATGATACACACACACACACACACACACACACACACGTCTCTAGTATGAGAAAGAGAGAAGAGAGAGAGAGAGAGAGAGAGAGAGAGAGAGAGAGAGAGAGAGAGAGAGAAGAATGGATAGGAGAACAAAAGACATGCAAAGTAAGAATAAAAGCAAATGGGAGATGAAAAAAAAGGGAAGAAAAATAACCAGAAATAAAAATAGTTAAATAGGAAAACCAAAACAGTGGTATAGAGTGAAGTGGAAACAAATGATGGAATATGAAACCTTCTAGAATTTCTCTCTTTGTTAATTGGCAAATTGTTTGGTGTCAAAAGTTCACCCTGGCTCAGCTGAACACATTACCAAGCTAAGACAGAGCGAGAGAGAGAATGGAACATTTCTAGTTACATAATCGTAAGAAAGGAATCCTTTGACGTCATGTCTACTGAGCATAAAAAATAAACAGCATCATTGGCAGGATCACAACTCAGTGATCACCACTGTAACCACCATTATTAGCAACAGCAGCAAGTGTCACCCTCTTCCATTACCCAACCACCACCACCACCACCACCACCACCATAGCCATTTAAATCCCCAGCAGTGGCATTAATAATAGCATTGGTAATATAACAACAAAGAAGGCTGCAAAAGCACCAAAAAGAGAGATGGTGTTATGTGTGTGTGTTTTTATATACAAGGTAAACGGCAACAGCAAAAACAATAATGACAACAAACAACATCAGATGTTTAACTACAGCAATAGCAATAACCATAACAAAGAAATTACAAAATCTACTACAATGATAATCAAAGCCAAGTTGGATTGATAAAGGAATGAGACATACAGACAAAGAAGTCAATTGTTTCAATGGTCAAGGCACTTAGCTCTCAATAGCCCAGGCTACTTAGCTGTAAATAGATTACACCAATCTAGCTAAATAGTTGTTTTTTTTTATCCCAGGCAGATATATCATCATTGGCATTCTAGTAGTGATCATTCTACTTTTGTTTTAGGCACAGTACACCTAGGAACACATATAAAGTGCATCATTATTATTCTTTTCTAAAATGGTAAGGTGAGATTTTGGGGGTGACTTGGCTGATATTTTTTGCAGGTAAAGCCACCATGTAGTGTCTTCCTCTTGCTCAAGGTTGAATAATTCACCAATGACAGCACTGTAAAGATGGATGAAATTTTTCATTAGATCTTAGTTCTGGGAAATTTCCTGTGAAGGAATGGTACCTGAGTCAGAGTTGCAGGAAGAATAGTCCCAAATCGGTAATTGGCTTCTCTGCAGAGGACTGCAAAATAAATAACTTAATAATTCTTTGAAAATTTGGCATAAGGCCAGCAGTTTGTGAGGAAGGAGTTAGTTGGTGTCATTAACCTCAGTACTTGACTGGTACTTTATTATATCAGTCTTGGGTGGGGGTGGGGGTGGAGATGAAAAGCAAAGCTGACCCTAGTGAAATTCGAACTCACAATATATAATAATACTCAGTAATACTACTAGGAATTTTATCAGATGCTCTAGTCATTCTTCTAGTTCACTGTCTTTGGATTAATTCAATAATGGCCTGCAAAATGCTCCAACCAGAGAGATGTATTCCTGGAGATGAGTTCA